>NC_056746.1:755414485-755526985 GCF_019279795.1 Protopterus annectens | reverse complement strand
CAGCACATCTTGAAACAATCCAGCCAGTTGACAGGTATGCTCAGAACCCCTTACTGCAATGAATCTGGACCAAGGCTGACAAAGTAGCGGGAGGAAGCCATGACAATGGGGATGTATCTGAAGTACTGGCATAGATAAGCTGACACAGTTGCTGAAGTAACACTTTCTATGTGCTCTAACATATATTTAGTGAAATAGCACAAGTAATTGAAATTGGAAATCTGCTATGGGTAATTACACATGTATTTGCAAATATATCAGGCACTACAGGGATGTAACAGCACTGACAAACAGACACAAGTGGGAAAGTGCATACCCACAACCAATATCACCACAGTCACATACCTATAAGTCAAGTGAACAGTAGAGTATACGGAGTGTATGAACAAATACATTATTGTTTACCACTCACACACTAGCCCTACATATACAGTCCCAATTGTCAGTGTAGTCTGAATCCTGACCTTGGTACAGGACATGTCTCAGTCTGCCCTTACAAACACATACAGCCAATAGATCAGCAGAAACTGGAGCAGCATGCACAATCAGATAAAGAAGGAGTCATAACACTTATATCCACCCCCTCCATACACAGCCCAGATAACATGTACACATGACATGCGTTCCCAATCCTGACAGTCTGTTAACAATGGCCAGACATACACAGGCCTCTCACATGTACAGTTCATCTCAGAATGTATAGGCTTAGGACTCATATCTATGGACTCTTCCCTGACATGTCTGTGGGTCTACTACATCACTGGAATGGTAGCAGGAATGAAAGCAAGAACTAATGATACTAAATACATCTGAGCCTCATTGACATCTGAACAAAGCCTGACATCATTTGGGGACAGAGGCACAAACACAGGAGTAGATTGGGCATATTGCTGTCATACATTGAGACAGTTGCAGATGTTACTGATTTTGTTGTAACATATCCTTTATGAGGAATACGACATCAGTAATATCAATGGATGTGAGTATTTACTGTCTGCATTCCCCAGAGTCGACAACTGATTTACCAAGGACACCAACTGTCTGGGGAACAGACAAAACATAACAGGCAAACATGTGGCCTGTCTGTGGATAGCATGTCAGTGGAGAGGTATGTCAGAGACATATCACTGTCAGTCGTGAAGTCACTTACTAAATGCATGCCCACACAACCCCTGTCAATCTATCAATCCACCATATGTATAACAGCACTGATGACATATAATCAGTTCACAAATCTGGGGCTATGTCCCCCATGTTGTTTGACTGTCTCCACATGTTCTGTCTAGTGATGTATTGCCAGCTATTGTATGTGAATCTGTAGTGCACTACCTCTGTAATGTCCCTCACACAGGCAAGGAAAAGGGGCAAGGCCCACATTAAGGAATGTCCCATACATTGGACCTAGCAGCAGCGTCCAGGCCCACAGCACAATACTATGTGGGCATCTACATACTGGTATGGCCTTAGCAATACCTGACATCTGCACATCTGCACAGAGGACAGACAGAAAGTAGATAGCCAACATATTCTGCATTAGGATGAATGTTTTGAATGATAGAAGTCTGAAACTGAAAGGTATGCCATTACTACATGAGCAGTCCTCAATGGCATGTCCAAAAAACATAATAGTCTACAGTTAATATCATAATATCATATCAATATCCAATAGGGGATACATAAAAACATATAGCTCAAACACCAAGAACAAGATTGTCAGTACTCAGAGTCCCAGCTTTGCATGCAGGGATGTATGGTTCAAGTACTACAATCTGCAATCTACTTTTACTTGGAAAAGCACTGTTAAAAGTATTAAATGATACAATATGTGTTAAAATATTTTTGTAAACCAGTGCACTATAGCTGATATAACATGCAAGTGTGACTGCATATAACCTGGGATACTACCCATGTATAAAACAAATACACAGAAAAAAGATTGTGGTACTACCTATGTATACCCAGGTGTCCCATACAGTATAGTCACACACCTTGCTACTGTAATGACAGCACATAGAAGCATGTTATGTACAGGAAATTAAATACACTTATTAAAGATGTCATTACCCTGCTATTTTATCAGACTGGAATGTGATCAATGATTACCAGGGCTGAGCTATGCTTATCAGGTTTAAGCATTTCTTAAATGTAAATGCTAAGCAGATTTGCACACTGGTAAGCGAAGCTTGCACTGTGTAAGCACCTATTCATTTAAACATACATTAGTACTGATTACCGTGGCACAAACCCACACAAACATGCTTAAAGCTGCTCAAAACTGCCTTAATCACTCTGTAGCCAACAGTCCTTGTTCTGTCTAACAACAATATAAAAAGCCCTTGCAGGTCTTGAACCCAGGACCCTGCACACCATAGTCACAGCAATTAATCAGTAAGCCATCTCAGATGCATGGTTTTATGATGCTTTATCAAACATACCCTACTTTACTGCCAGTTTACAATAGGGAAGAGACACTGTGCAATTAGGAACGATTGGTATCTACATATATATATATATATATATATATATATATATATATATATATATATATCTGAAAAGAAACATACTTAGAGAGAGAGAGAGATGCATACATGTCTCAAAATGCCCATACAAACATATGCTGCTGATAAATCACCCATAACTGGGGCAGCATGCACAGTTGGAAACAAAAGGACCCATGACACTCACATCTGCCCCCCCCCACAGTCCAAATAAATAAGTGAACAGTACACTGCTACAAAATCATGATAGGCCATACACAATGGCCAGACATGCAACAACCTCTTAGCAAAACAACTGAAATGACTGAACATAGCAAAGAGAAATACAACCAGCCAGCAATTCACAAGTGTATTATACTCTGATGTCTTCGTTAAAGCCTTCAAGGAGTAAAACACTACAAGAAATGATTGCCTTAATCACAAGAAGCAATTAACAATTACATATTTGAATACGCCGTCTTCAATTACACTCCTCATTTAACCCCCTAAGGGATAAGGTATCACATGTAATATTAATACATTGATTATGTACATAACAATTGTCCTTTTATGAATGTTTCATCAAACTGAGGAACAGACTTTTTTCCAAAACAGTAGCTTAGAACCCACTACTGTCCCCGTGGTGAGATTTATTCAAATGTACAGCTATAGAACTGTCATATTTCTTATCAGTAATATGTCTCACATGTTCTAACAGCCTAGTTTTAAAACACGTCACTCTTCCCCACATAAAATATGTTACAAGGGCATCTAAGAGCATTCTCTATACACCAACTTCTTGAATGTACAGACATCAACATGTTTTTCAGCTTTTCACCTCAGTAGGAATGACAGCACTAAATAATGATAGATCATTATACCTATCACCCTCCTACTGTATGACATCTGAACAAAGCCTGACATAATTGGTGAACAGTGGCCCAAATACATGGCCATACTTGAAATATTGCTGTTATACATTGAGAAAGTTGCTGGTGTTACAGGGTTTGTTGTAACATATCTTTTCTGAGGGATATAAAGTCAGAAAACCAAATGGATGTTAGGATTTACTGATTGCAATCACCAGAGTATGCTACTGATTTGCCAAGAACAACACCTGTCTGGGGAACAGACCAAACATAACAGGGTACAACTCACAAATGTGGCACGAGAGTGGCAATCAAGTCAAAACCAACAATTCAGTAAAGTGCATAAGGTGCTTTTCATTTAATAAACATAAACTTCTTCAGATACATAAAATGTTTAAATAGATCACAGCTTATAAAACCAAGTGGTAAACAGTTAACCTATCAGTATACAATCCTGTTGCATCATCAAATTAGCGAAACGTTAACCCTTTCTTTACTCAAAAGAAATGCAATTAAAATACATTTGATATATATATATATATATATATGTATATATATATATATATATATATATATATATATATATATATATATATATATATATATATATATATATATATATGTATATATATATATATATATATATATATATATATATATATATATATATATATATATATATATACTGCTGCTAGAATGCTGCATATGTTGACACAACACTCGTTGCTACCTACAAGGTAAATAACTGCTACAACATATACAAGTATTAAATAAATACTTAAACATATACTTAAACAAAATCATATATTTGATACAGTATATAAAGATCCACACGGAGTTAATGCCCTCGCAGTTGTGAGCAAATAGGATATCCAAATGTAAATAAAAATAGTCAACGGCGTGAGCAAAACAATGAAGGAGACCAAAATTACCATTAACAGCTATTCAGCTAAAAAACAAAACTTGTAGCAGTTCGTTATATCAAAGCCTTTAGGTAGAACAAGATAACATAATCCACGTAGGTAAAAGGCAAATAGAACTTTTATTGGTGCACCTCAGGTTAGCGCTTTCGGCATAAGCTTCATCAGACCTGAGTTGGGGGATCATACATACAGTTTAAATACTTTGTAAGGCGGGAAAACATATTTAATTACATTTAATTAATTAGCTTGATTGTATCCACTCAAATTACACTTACATTTTATTCAATTGCATACGAACAGCTCTACTAAAATTCCATAAAAACATCTATATTGCACTAACTATCATAACTAACGAAACACTTTAAAACAGTGACTTATAAACTGTACATGCATGCATCTTTTAATGCATAAACATATATAATACATATTTCTAAAATAATAAATATTCTTAATATAATAAAACATCTCTTATATATATATATATATATATATATATATATATATATATATATATATATATATATTTTGATTTCAAATGTTTATATCCATTTAAGGAAACACTTCTTAATATTTCATTAGTTTCTAATCTTAATCTTTCTCATTTTTAAGAAGGGTTTTATTGGTACTTTTCCATTTAAACCTGGGGCTCTGTCAGCTCTCAGCTTTATAATCCATGTTGTTTCTTTAGATTCAGTAAATGTGCTTGTATCTCCCCCTCTAATATTAATACTTATCCTTTCCAAAATCCTAAATCTAAAAGAATGATCTGGTCCACTATCTATGACATGCTTGGCCAAGGCATTAATAATAGTTCCTTTCCTAATATGGTATACGTGCTCCCGCATCCTATCCCTAAGGCTTCTGTTGGTTTTGCCAATATAGAATGCAGGGCACGTTATACACTGAGCCAAATAGACCACATTTTGGGACATACAATTCCCTGTAGTAAATGCTCTAAAACTACCTAAACCTGTTGGGTGAATAAAAATTTCTTCTGTGTCTATAAACGTACAGAAGTTGCATGAATTACATGGTAATGTGATATTAGGCCCTTCAAATTTCTCAAGGTCATTCTCATATCTGTTACATAACAATCTTTTAAGGTTCTTTTTATTCTTGTATATGAACCTTGGATTATCTCCAATAAATGACTTAATTTTGGGATCTACCAACAGAATATGCCAGTGTGTTCTAATAACATCTTTAATGCTTCCTACATCAGATGTATAAAAGATTGGATAGCCAAGTGCATTTCTATTATCTGTGATATTCTGTATTTCTGAGTACTCAGAGGTATGGTGTGAAAAGTTTGAAAAATAAGGAGTTGCTACTTCATTTCTAAGTTGGTAAGAATCCATCATACCACCATCTAATTCTAAATCCTTATAACCACGTGCTTTAAACCTCTGCCTCAGATCAGATAATCCCTCATCATATTCTATATCACTAGGGGTATACCTAGACAACCTCATTGTTTGCCCCCGAATTATATTTCGGTATACATACCCTGGATGCATACTTTCTCGATGGAGTAACATGTTCTTATGACATGGCTTTCTGTATAGACCCGTATTGATTATCCCATTTTCTAATTTTTCAACAAATATATCCAAAAATGGCATTTTTACTGTAGATGTTTCAACTGTAAATTTCAAAAAGTTGGTAGACGAATTCATATCTCTAACAAATTCAACCAACTCTTGTGAGGTACCAGTCCATAAGAAAAATAAATCGTCTACAAAACGCCTGTAAAACGAAACTGATTTTTTGAACTGGTTCATTTTAAACATGTACATGTACTCCCATTCAGCCATAACCAGGTTGGCGTAGCTATTGGCACATGATGTGCCCATAGCTACGCCATCCTTCTGTAAGAAAATTTTCTTATTAAAGCAAAATACATTAGATTCTAAAACTACTTCCAGAAAGCTTGTTATGAGCTCTATAGTAGCCTCTGAGAAATTGGAGGTCCTTTTCAGATAACTATTAACCATATCTATACCAGTGGCATTAGGTATGACAGTAAATAGAGACTGGACGTCCATTGTGACAAAGGTGTACTCTTCGTGTTCCACTTTAGTACCAAGATACCTATAAAGATCCAGTAGGAACTGCTTAGTATCTTTTAAGATATAAATGTTATCATTCACTATTGGTCTAAGTCTATGTTCAATATATATCGAAAATGGTTCAGTACTCCACCCTCTACCTGCAACAATGGGTCTAAAAGGGGGGTTTACCCTATCCTTGTGGATTTTGGGCAATCCTTGTATTGCAGGTATGAGTGGAGACTGAACATCAAGAAACTGAAACATATTGTAATCAATAATTTCACTTTTTAAAAGATCCAATAGCATATTATGTATTCTAACTACAATAGGTTTAACATCTTCTATAGACAGTGGAGCATAAAAACCAGTATCACTGAGCATAACATCCATATCCCTATTATACCTTACTGTATCCATAATAACTAAGCCACTCCCTTTGTCTGCTGGTTTTAATACTATATTCATGTTATTACGCAACTCCTTTAATGCTTGTCATTCTCTAAAAGTAAGATTAAATGATTTCTTTCTATTTAAAACTTTTTCTTTGCCCAATCAATAAAGGTCATCTTCTTCTAATTTACTAAAAGCTGCTACCAAAGGCTGTATAGGTGGAACATAAGTACTAGGTTTCCTTATGTTTTGTATTGTTCCTGTAGCTCTATCTTGGAACTCAATTTTTAATGACAAATTCCGAACAAATAACTTAAAATCCCTTATAGTTTCTTTAGGTTTACTAAATGTAGTGGGTATAAATGTAAGTCCTTTAGAAAGTACTTTCAGTTCATGTATTGACAAATTATAACTAGATAGATTATAAACTATGTTGTTTTCTTCATTCCCCACATTTTTTTGATGTTCTGAGTTTGTACCTGGTCGGGGGAGAACTTCCTCTTCTGTCGCCCCCGACTCATGGAACGTGTTCTCCCTTCCCTGGTGATGGATCTGATTGGGAAAGGGTGTTCTTTGTCAAAGATCCTTAAATTAACACAATCCTGTTGAACTAAAGGAACTAACTTGCTAGTTAAATTATTCACAGGTACAGAAGATGAATGTGCTAATGGAATTTTTCTACGTACTACCTGTTCAGTAACTACAGGTTCAATAGGGTGTACAGTGCCTATATTAATAGAACTGACATCTACTACATTAGGTACACTATATTCATTCAGTGGAGACTGGCATTTAGATGTATTTAAATCACATAAATTTATATTATCATTTGTCTTTGTAAGCACAGCATTAGTATCAACATTTCTCATATCAGGAGCAATCCTTTCTGATTCAACATTTAAATTACTGACTTCTAAATTAGTTTCAACAACATTTTGAGAATTAGGCACAATATTATTGGTTTCAACAACGTTTTGAGAATTAGGCACAATATTATTGTTCGTAGAAACATTGCCTCTTATGTTATCGGACCATCTAGGCCAAGTGAAGATATTCCCTAATTTGAAGTCCGTGATATCTCTTTGTAGTTTAACTTTCTTTTGATTATATAACTTTCTCTCATACTGTAAAACATTATCTAATAAAATATTACTACAATTCTCAACAGCACTAGCTGGAAAACTCGAGCAAATACTCATATGTTGTTCTAAAATGTCCGTTCTTAACTTGTCCTCTAAAGGACTAAAGAATTTGTTCATAAGTCTCATGTAATTGAGGCTTACCTCAATATTTAAGTTCTGCCATTCGTATAAAAGTTCAGGAAATTGTGTGGTCGTAGTAGGCATTTTGAGGATACGTAATCCCCTGGGTATGAGGCGCCTTTGGATGCAAACGTCAAAGTGCTGGTGCTGCGTTTGCATTCTTTTCAGTTTGAAAATATCAGCTTCTAATTTCTCAAAAGCATAACGTAGACCTTCACGATCAAAAACAGTCTCTGTATCAGCGTTGTGTTCTGTTCCTTCATACAATTCCAACGGATTCCTATCCGACCTCATGCAGTCAGCAAACCGATCCGACGCCGGTCGTGACGTATCAAACGCATTACTTCTTCCTGAAATAACATACGGTAGTTCCACTGATACCGACTCTCCTTCCATCATGCCCCCGTATGGAATATAAGCTTGAGTAAATGATACAGTATATAAAAATCCACACGGAGTTAATGCCCTCTGTGTACCTAATGTAGTAGATGTCAGTTCTATTAATATAGGCACTGTACACCCTATTGAACCTGTAGTTACTGAACAGGTAGTACGTAGAAAAATTCCATTAGCACATTCATCTTCTGTACCTGTGAATAATTTAACTAGCAAGTTAGTTCCTTTAGTTCAACAGGATTGTGTTAATTTAAGGATCTTTGACAAAGAACACCCTTTCCCAATCAGATCCATCACCAGGGAAGGGAGAACACGTTCCATGAGTCGGGGGCGACAGAAGAGGAAGTTCTCGACCAGGTACAAACTCAGAACATCAAAAAAATGTGGGGAATGAAGAAAACAACATAGTTTATAATTTGTCTAGCTACAATTTGACAATACATGAATTGAAAGTACTTTCTAAAGGACTTACATTTATACCCACTACATTTAGTAAACCTGAAGAAACTATAAGGGATTTTAAGTTATTTGTTCGGAATTTGTCATTAAAAATTGAGTTCCAAGATAGAGCTACAGGAACAATACAAAACATAAGGAAACCTAGTACTTATGTTCCACCTATACAGCCTTTGGTAGCAGCTTTTAGTAAATTAGTAGAAGATGACCTTTATCGATTGGGCAAAGAAAAAGTTTTAAATAGAAAGAAATCATTTAATCTTACTTTTAGAGAACGACAAGCATTAAAGGAGTTGCGTAATAACATGAATATAGTATTAAAACCAGCAGACAAAGGGAGTGGCTTAGTTATTATGGATACAGTAAGATATAATAGGGATATGGATGTTATGCTCAGTGATACTGGTTTTTATGCTCCACTGTCTATAGAAGATGTTAAACCTATTGTAGTTAGAATACATAATATGCTATTGGATCTTTTAAAAAGTGAAATTATTGATTACAATATGTTTTAGTTTCTAGATGTCCAGTCTCCACTCATACCTGCAATACAAGGATTGCCCAAAATCCATAAGGATAGGGAAAACCCCCCTTTTAGACCCATTGTTGCAGGTAGAGGATGGAGTACTGAACCATTTTCGATATATATTGAACATAGACTTAGACCAACAGTGAATGATAACATTTACATCTTAAAAGATACTAAGCAGTTCCTATTGGATCTCTATAGGTATCTTGGTACTAAAGAGGAACATGAAGAGTACACCTTTGTCACAATGGACGTCCAGTCTCTATTTACTGTCATACCTAATGCCACGGGTATAGATATGGTTAATAGTTATCTGAAAAGGACCTCCAATTTCTCAGAGGCTACTATAGAGCTTATAACAAGTTTTTTGGAAGTAGTTTTGGAATCTAATGTGTTTTGTTTTAATAAGAAGATTTTCTTACAGAAGGATGGCGTAGCTATGCGCACATCATGTGCCAATAGCTCCAACCTGGTTATGTCTGAATGGGAGTACATGTACATGTTTAAAATGAACCAGTTCATCAAGTTAGCCCCTTTTTATAGGCGTTTTGTAGATGATTTATTTTTCTTATGGACTGGTACCCCTCAAGAATTGGTTGAATTTGTTAGAGATATGAACTGTTCTACCAACTTTCTGAAATTTACAGTTGAATCTTCCACAGTAAAAATGCCATTTCTGGATATATTTGTTGAAAAGTTAGGAAATGGGATGATTAACACTGGTCTATACAGAAAGCCATGTCATAAGAATATGCTACTCCATCGAGAAAGCATGCATCCAGGATATGTATACCGAAATATAATTCGGGGGCAAACAATGAGGTTGTCTAGGTATACCCCTAGTGATATAGAATATGATGAGGGATTATCTGACCTGAAGCAGAGGTTTAAAGCACGTGGCTACAAGGATTTAGAATTAGATTGTGGCATGATGGATTCTTACCAACTTAGAAATGAAGCAGCAACTCCTTATTTTTCAAACTTCTCACACCATACCCCTGAGCATTCAGAAATACAGAATATCACAGACAACAGAAATGCACTTGGCTATCCGATTTTTTATACATCTGATGTAGGAAGTATTAAAGATGTTATTAGAACACACTGGCATATTCTGTTGGTAGATCCTAAAATCAAGACACTTATTGGAGATAATCCAAGGTTCATATACAAGAATAAAAAGAACCTTAAAAGATTGTTATGTAACAGATATGAGAATGACTTCGAGAAATTTGAAGGACCTAACATCACATTACCATGTAATTCATGCAACTTCTGCACGTTTATAGACACAGAAGAAATTTTTATTCACCCAACAGGTTTAGGTAATTTTAGAGCGTTCACTACAGGGAATTGTATGTCCCAAAATGTGGTTTATTTAGCTCAGTGTATAACGTGCCCTGCATTCTATATTGGCAAAACCAACAGAAGCCTTAGAGATAGGATGCGGGAGCACGTATACCATATTAGGAAAGGGACTATTATTAATGCTTTGGCCAAGCATGTCATAGATAGTGGACCAGATCACTCTTTTAGATTTAGGATTTTGGAAAGGATAAGTACTAATATTAGAGGGGGAGATACAAGCACATTTACTGAATCTAAAGAAACAACTTGGATTATAAAGCTGAGAGCTGACAGAGCCCCAGGTTTAAATGGAAAAGTACCAATAAAACCCTTCTTAAAAATGAGAAAGATTAAGATTAGAAACTAATGAAATATTAAGAAGTGTTTCCTTAAATGGATATAAACATTTGAAATCAAAATATATATATATATATATATATAAGAGATGTTTTATTATATTAAGAATATTTATTATTTTAGAAATATGTATTATATATGTTTATGCATTAAAAGATGCATGCATGTACAGTTTTTAAGTCACTGTTTTAAAGTGTTCCGTTAGTTATGATAACTTGTGCAATATAGATGTTTTTATGGAATTTTAGTAGAGCTGTTCGTATGCAATTGAATAAAATGTAAGTGTAATTTGAGTGGATACAATCAAGCTAATTAATTAAATGTAATTAAATATGTTTTCCCGCCTTATAAAGTATTTAAACAGTATGTATGATTTCATTACTCAGGTCTGATGAAGCTTATGTCGAAAGCGCTAACCTGAGGTGCACCAATAAAAGTTCTACTTGTTTTTTATCTATGTGGATTATGTTATCTTGTTCTACCTAAAGGATCTGATGCAACTAACTGCTACAAGTTTTGTCATTTTTAGCTGAATAGCTGTTAATGGTATTTTTAGACTCCTTCATTGTCTTGCTCATGCCGTTGATCATTATTGTTTACATTTGGATATCCTATTTGCTTGCAACAGCGAGGGCATTAACTCCGTGTGGATTTTTATATACTGTATCATTTACTCAAGCTTATATTCCATACGGGGGCATGATGGAAGGAGAGTTGGTATCAGTGGAACTACCGTATGTTATTTCAGGAAGAAGTAATGCGTTTGATACGTCACGACCGGCGTCGGATCGGTTTGCTGACTGCATGAGGTCGGATAGGAATCCGTTGGAATTGTATGAAGGAACAGAACACAACGCTGATACAGAGACTGTTTTTGATCGTGAAGGCCTACGTTATGCTTTTGAGAAATTAGAAGCTGATATTTTCAAACTGAAAAGAATGCAAACGCAGCGCCAGCACTTTGACGTTTGCATCCAAAGGCGCCTCATACCCAGGGGATTACGTATCCTCAAAATGCCTACTACGACCACACAATTTCCTGAACTTTTATACGAATGGCAGAACTTAAATATTGAGGTAAGCCTCAATTACATGAGACTTATGAACAAATTCTTTAGTCCTTTAGAGGACAAGTTAAGAACGGACATTTTAGAACAACATATGAGTATTTGCTCGAGTTTTCCAGCCAGTGCTGTTGAGAATTGTAGTAATATTTTATTAGATAATGTTTTACAGTATGAGAGAAAGTTATATAATCAAAAGAAAGTTAAACTACAAAGAGATATCACGGACTTCAAATTAGGAATATCTTCACTTGGCCTAGATGGTCCGATAACATAAGAGGCAATGTTTCTACGAACAATAATATTGTGCCTAATTCTCAAAACGTTGTTGAAACCAATAATAATGTGCTTAATTCTCAAAATGTTGTTGAAACTAATTTAGAAATTAGTAATTTAAATGTTGAATCAGAAAGGATTGCTCCTGATATGAGAAATGTTGATACTAATGCTGTACTTACAAAGACAAATGATAATATAAATTTATGTGATTTAAATACATCTAAATGCCAGTCTCCACTGAATGAACATAGTGTACCTAATGTAGTAGATGTCAGTTCTATTAATATAGGCACTGTACACCCTATTGAACCTGTAGTTACTGAACAGGTAGTACGTAGAAAAATTCCATTAGCACATTCATCTTCTGTACCTGTGAATAATTTAACTAGCAAGTTAGTTCCTTTAGTTCAACAGGATTGTGTTAATTTAAGGATCTTTGACAAAGAACACCCTTTCCCAATCAGATCCATCACCAGGGAAGGGAGAACACGTTCCATGAGTCGGGGGCGACAGAAGAGGAAGTTCTCCCCCGACCAGGTACAAACTCAGAACATCAAAAAAATGTGGGGAATGAAGAAAACAACATAGTTTATAATCTATCTAGTTATAATTTGTCAATACATGAACTGAAAGTACTTTCTAAAGGACTTACATTTATATCCACTACATTTAGTAAACCTGAAGAAACTATAAGGGATTTTAAGTTATTTGTTCGGAATTTGTCATTAAAAATTGAGTTCCAAGATAGAGCTACAGGAACAATACAAAACATAAGGAAACCTAGTACTTATGTTCCACCTATACAGCCTTTGGTAGCAGCTTTTAGTAAATTAGTAGAAGATGACCTTTATCGATTGGGTAAAGAAAAAGTTTTAAATAGAAAGAGATCATTTAATCTTACTTTTAAAGAACGACAAGCATTAAAGGAGTTGCGTAATAACATGAGTATAGTATTAAAACCAGCAGACAAAGGGAGTGGCTTAGTTATCATGGATACAGTAAGATATAATAGGGATATGGATGTTATGCTAAGTGATACTAGTTTTTATGCTCCACTGTCTATAGAAGATGTTAAACCTATTGTAGTTAGGATACATAATATGTTATTGGATCTTTTAAAAAGTGAAATTATTGATTACAATATGTTTTAGTTTCTAGATGTCCAGTCTCCACTCATACCTGCAATACAAGGATTGCCCAAAATCCATAAGGATAGGGAAAACCCCCCTTTTAGACCCATTGTTGCAGGTAGAGGATGGAGTACTGAACCATTTTCGATATATATTGAACATAGACTTAGACCAACAGTGAATGATAACATTTATATATTAAGAGATACTAAGCAGTTCCTACTGGATCTTTATAGGTTTCTTGGATCTAAATTGGAACATGAAGAATACACCTTTGTTACGATGGACGTCCAGTCCCTATTTACTGTCATACCTAATGCCACTGGTATAGATATGGTTAATAGTTATCTGAAAAGGACCTCCAATTTCTCAGAGGCTACTATAGAGCTCATAACAAGCTTTCTGGAAGTAGTTTTAGAATCTAATGTATTTTGCTTTAATAAGAAAATTTTCTTACAGAAGGATGGCGTAGCTATGGGCACATCATGTGCCAATAGCTACGCCAACCTGGTTATGGCTGAATGGGAGTACATGTACATGTTTAAAATGAACCAGTTCAAAAAATCAGTTTCGTTTTACAGGCGTTTTGTAGACGATTTATTTTTCTTATGGACTGGTACCTCACAAGAGTTGGTTGAATTTGTTAGAGATATGAATTCGTCTACCAACTTTTTGAAATTTACAGTTGAAACATCTACAGTAAAAATGCCATTTTTGGATATATTTGTTGAAAAATTAGAAAATGGGATAATCAATACGGGTCTATACAGAAAGCCATGTCATAAGAACATGTTACTCCATCGAGAAAGTATGCATCCAGGGTATGTATACCGAAATATAATTCGGGGGCAAACAATGAGGTTGTCTAGGTATACCCCTAGTGATATAGAATATGATGAGGGATTATCTGATCTGAGGCAGAGGTTTAAAGCACGTGGTTATAAGGATTTAGAATTAGATGGTGGTATGATGGATTCTTACCAACTTAGAAATGAAGTAGCAACTCCTTATTTTTCAAACTTTTCACACCATACCTCTGAGTACTCAGAAATACAGAATATCACAGATAATAGAAATGCACTTGGCTATCCAATCTTTTATACATCTGATGTAGGAAGCATTAAAGATGTTATTAGAACACACTGGCATATTCTGTTGGTAGATCCCAAAATTAAGTCATTTATTGGAGATAATCCAAGGTTCATATACAAGAATAAAAAGAACCTTAAAAGATTGTTATGTAACAGATATGAGAATGACCTTGAGAAATTTGAAGGGCCTAATATCACATTACCATGTAATTCATGCAACTTCTGTACGTTTATAGACACAGAAGAAATTTTTATTCACCCAACAGGTTTAGGTAGTTTTAGAGCGTTTACTACAGGGAATTGTATGTCCCAAAATGTGGTCTATTTGGCTCAGTGTATAACGTGCCCTGCATTCTATATTGGCAAAACCAACAGAAGCCTTAGGGATAGGATGCGGGAGCACGTATACCATATTAGGAAAGGGACTATTATTAATGCCTTGGCCAAGCATGTCATAGATAGTGGACCAGATCATTCTTTTAGATTTAGGATTTTGGAAAGGATAAGTATTAATATTAGAGGGGGAGATACAAGCACATTTACTGAATCTAAAGAAACAACATGGATTATAAAGCTGAGAGCTGACAGAGCCCCAGGTTTAAATGGAAAAGTACCAATAAAACCCTTCTTAAAAATGAGAAAGATTAAGATTAGAAACTAATGAAATATTAAGATGCGTTTCCTTAAATGGATATAGACATTTGAAATCAATATATATATATATATATATATATATATATATATATATATATATATATATATATATAAGAGATGTTTTATTATACTAAGAATATTTATTTTAGAAATACGTATTATATATGTTTATGCATTAAAAGATGCATGCATGTACAGTTTTTAAGTCACTGTTTTAAAGTGTTCCGTTAGTTATGATAACTTGTGCAATATAGATGTTTTTATGGAATATTAGTAGAGCTGTTTGTATGCAATTGAATAAAATGTAAGTGTAATTTGAGTGGATACAATCAGGTTAATTAACCAAGTTTAATTAAATGTAATTAAATATGTTTTCCCGCCTTATAAAGTATTTAAACAGTATGTATGATCCCTTAACTCAGGTCTGATGAAGCTTATGCCGAAAGCGCTAACCTGAGGTGCACCAATAAAAGTTCTATTCGTTTTTTACCTATGTGGATTATGTTATCTTGTTCTACCTAAAGGATCTGATGCAACTAACTGCTACAAGTTTTGTCATTTTTAGCTGAATAGCTGTTAATGGTAATTTTAGTCTCCTTCATTGTTTTGCTCACGCCGTTGACTATCTTTATTTACATTTGGAAAATCATATATTTGTATGCATGTAATAATGATGAAAGAAAAAAGTATATATATAGACAAAAAGGTAACTATATAAATTAATATGTAGATAATTAATAATCATATGTGCATTATTAAATTCTACACTATACGCTGCACTGATGACAGGTGAAGCAAGAGCAAAATAAAAAGAAAAACTGAAAAAAAAACAAATAACTGGTACTGTATTGAGACCTAGGTTAAAGGTATATTGAAAAAAAGTATTTACATACTGCAAATAAACAATAGACAAATAGTAAATACCCATAACAATTATATTATCTAGCCAAACTTTTCAGTTTCAAAATGCATTTAATCAAACACGTCATTAATACCAGGGAAGTAATATGCATTTAAGTGGATCTGCCAATACAGTTCCACTTCTTCAAGTTTGTGGCCTGGTGCAGCTGAAATATGTCTAGCTAGTGCATTCTCAATCTTCCCTTTATTTATGGCATATTGGTGTTTATACACCCATTCGCAGAGCCTATTCTCCGTGTTTCCAATATAAAATACTGGGCAGGACTGGCACTTAGCTAGATAAACCACAAATTTAGAATTACAGTTGAGCCTATTTTTTATTTTGTAGGTATGGTCATTAATCACAAACGTGTTGCCCACATCTATAAACCTACCATTTATACATCCCTGGAAATTTAATAGACTGCATCCTATGCGACTCCAATAAGTTCTTTATATTACATCCTCTCCTATAAATAATTTTGGGAGAGCTGCCTAATTTATTAAAGATCACTGGGTCACATCTAAACAATTCCCAATTTTTATGAACCAAGTTCAGTAATATGATGCTATCTAAACTATAAGTGCTAACCAAGCTAAGGGTGAAATCTGACTGATTTCTAACCTACTTGATGGATCAAATATTCCTGATCCAGTACCGAAAGATGAATTTAGATCTAAATTTGGACATAAAATATGTGAATAAATTCCTGCAAACCTTTTAGTTTTCATTTCAGTGGTAAGGGAATCAATTAGGTAATTTGGATAGGCACGGGCTAAGAACATCTTTTTTTAACAGGGAACATTCTGAAACAAAATCTCCATCTATTGATAAAATGCTAGCTGCCCTCTCCAACTGGCCTTTAACGACTGAACATTTCTGATGTTGTGGGTGGCAGCTAGAATAATAGAGAAACGAGTTTGAGTAGGTACTCTTCCTGTACATTTTTGACAGAAAACAATTGTTGGCCCTATCTTTCCTAAGATTGATGTCCAAATAGGCAATTTCTTCCCTATTAAATGTAAAAGTAGATTTCAAAAAAGATGCAGTATGGTTGAAGTATTCTACTAACCAATCTGCATCTACCAAATCTCCCTTAAGGATGATGAAAATATCATCCAAAAAGCGGGTGTAAAATAAAATCAAGTTTTTTGCATTTCTCCTTCTTGAAAATAAATTCTGTTTCCAAAAATGCCATCACCAAATTTGCCAGACTGGCTCCACAAGGGAGGCCCATGGCAACACCTATTTTTTGTAGAAAGTATTCTTTCTCAAAAACAAAATAATTGTTGGACAAAATAATGTCCAACATCTCTGTTACCAGTGATATTTCTGTTTCAGGAGCCCCTTTCCTTCTCAACATCTGTTCTATCTATTCTATACCCTCTATATGCGGAATAGATGTGTATAAATCTTTCACCTCTATGGTGAGGAAGTTGTAATCCTTTACAAACATAACAGGCTAACCTGTGGCCATTATGTGGATAGCCCTACAGTTGAGATCAATGCAGAGACAGAACTTTGTCAGACTGAAATCCATGCAGAAGTAATATGTGCAGACAAACCCTGTTAAACGAGCAGTATTCCAAACATATAACAACAATATTCACATTCTGCCCCTAAGTCTTGAACCTTCACCATTTAGTTGGCTTGTCTCCACAAGTATTGTTGTAAGAGGCATTAGCTCACACACCTCCAGGATGTCTTCCTCACAAGTAAGGGAAAGGGCCAACGCCCACATGGAGTACTCAATTATAGGAGTGTGTTGCCATGACATTGGCTATTGGAAGAATTACACTGCTGCTCTGCATGCAATTAGCAAGTGAGGAACACCAATAGGTGCACAGGCTATCACTTGGTCATGAGCATCACCAACAAAAGGCATGCTGCCACCTATTCAAACCAGCTATATCCCTGTAGTGCACAGAGAGAGAGAGAGAGAGAGAGAGAGAGAAAACAAATAACACAAAAGCTGGAAAAGAAAAGAAAAAAAAGGTATGGGAAACATGTATGCATGTAACTGAATGTAGTACTTGGTCTGTAATAATGGGAAATATGATTTGGAAGAATATATGTCCCAGCCCGACTTGCTGTACTTATGTCTTGCTAAACACCTGCTATGGCCATAGCATCTAGCCCTCTCTGTAGTGGGAGAGATCACAGCCATACCTCTCAACTGTACAGAACTTCACAGAATGTCCAGATTTTCCCTTCGTGGTTTTTGTCTGTTCCTCCTGAAATCTGTACTTTTCTGGCAAAAAGCTGAGGATTGAAGTCATCAAGTAATGACAAACACTAGAGTTTGAGACTCCACATCCTTAAGAATATTCATGGTAATGCAAAATGTATTATTCTACAAACTTCCTAAGTTTGTAACAGGAATATTTAAAGTCTGTCCCTATTTATCCCCTCATTATTTTAGGCTTTGTCCAGATGTGATGCTCTAAGAAGTTACAAGGTAGGATCACAGCTCAGGAGCCTGACTCACCCTGGGAAAGGACAGCTCACATATGACAACTGTTGGAGTATCTGTCAAACAGTTGTGACTGTGCCACTGCTAGGCCAGTTAATGGGATGCTGTCCATATACATATGTTACCTGTGAATATGAGTATGATACATGTTTGTCTTGTAAATCTAAGAGACCTATATAGGGCATGTGCATAGTAAAGTACTGTTGCAGACGTGTGTTGAACTGCATGTGATATATTGAATTAATAACATTCAACTGTACAGTGTTCTGCTGGACAATAAGCACATTTGTGACTGATATCTGTAGTCACATACACATATACCTGTGTTATGTCAGCCAAACCACTGGCAAGTCTGTGAGCAATGACAATGTAACATAATAACCTACTTATGAGTGTTGGATATTTTCCAGGTTATCCCAGTCTTGTCAAAGCCTACTGTGCAATCAACTTACTAATGTATGGTGCAGCTATATTAATACAGTATCAATATTGATGTCCCTTTTGTCACCCATTTGTGTGTGCATTGTCCAGACATCCTGCTATAGCAGGTTGAGAAGTATGAGTGAGCAGCAAGACTGTAAATACAGAGTGCCATACTAACATAGAACAGAAATGTATACCAGGTATCCCCTGAGCACATGTATGTATGCGTATGTTCACCTGGAAGGCACAAAACTAATAACATGTGTTTCAAGCAGTCAGGTACATAAGTTGTGCCTATTGCACATGTGTGTAATATCAGTGTCAGTTCATGCAACAGACATAAATGGGTACAGCTACTGGTTGTTGCATTACCCTGACACTGATATGGGTACTAGAGTAGGCATGATTATCAGTTAGTAATCGGAGAAGTGTCCAACTGTATTATGACCCTGTGTCCATGTCTACCCCTAACAGCTATATCAACACCAATATACAGTGGATATCACAAGTGCACACACCCCTGTTGGAATGCCAAGTTTGTGTGCTGTATGACAATGAGACCACAGAAAATCATTTCAAAATGTTTCTCATCTTGAATGTTACCCCTAACCTGCACAATTCCATTGAAAAACAAACAAAGCTGTTTCTTGGAAGGTGACCAACTATTGCCAAGTGAAGATGTCCAAAACAAGATGAATGAATGCTGTAATCATCTCAAGAGGTGCTTACACAACACATCAGTTTAAGGGTGTGCACACTCATTCAACTGGCTTATTGTACTGATTATTATTTCCATATGTGTTCACAGACCAGATTGTTATGTTTTCAATTGAACTGTACAGGCTATAGGTCACATTAAAGGTGGAAATTCTTTTGAAATGAATTATTGTGATGCCATGTTTCAATTGCACAAATACCAGGCATTGTAACAGGGGTGTGTACATTTTATATCCACTGTAGCTATATGGACTCAGCAGTACCTGACCTGTAAAACCAGCCTCCACCAAGGTAGAGTAATCCACTTTGGTTGACAGCAACAATATACAAACCACATAATAGGTTGCTATATTGCCTGTACAGGGACATATATGTACAGGCAACACTTGGAAGCACGTCCAGCTCTATCTGAGCAAGCACGTAAGTTCACAGATGACTTCCTGTAAGGCTGACTATAACTACAAATCAGACATAACCACACCACCAAGGACAATTGCAACAGTGTCTCAACATATGTTGTCGGTCTCGGAGGCATCAACACACTTCACTCTGTACTGGGAGGAAAGCACACCTCATACACATATGCCATGGATATAGGTAACCTGCATCAGACAGGTTAGGTGGGAACATTGCCATCCTGTCCACCCCAGTTGTATAGGGGGATATGCACATCAACCTCACTCTACCCCTCAGCAGTGGTGAGCATGTACATATTGCCTACTGATGGCAACAACAGCAAGTCCCCATGGGACATAATAACATCACTGTCGACCTCCTATATGAACTCAGGAATGTGCTCACAACCGCATCACACACCACAGTCAAACACAGACTTGCCACCGTCCACATGGAAGATGGCCACTGTTATCCGTCTACACAGAAATTAATGGAGAATAGAGGATTATGCAATTAAGTGTCTAACATTGGGAGGAATATGATAGCTCAGGGCCAGGAGTGTAATGCAAGCCATAACAGGAGGGTTATGGTGTAGTTTGGATTATTTGCAAGTAATATCCACTGTTGTGCAATTTGACAACTGTATGAGGTCCTGTGACCTTTTTTCCTGTTTATGTCTTCCAGGTAACATGCAGAGGCCTCGCCTCCTGATATTCTCTTTTGGGGAAAATGGCATCATCACCCAATTTGCGATCAAACATTATGGGCTGTTATTTGGACGGAGAGCACAAGATGCGCGGGAGAGGACTGCCTGTGGAACAATCTGGTTCACAGGGTAAATGATACCAGCTTGCACAGTAGAACTTATGAGCAGGTGCAGCATCGGGCCACTGACCTCATCCGGCTTGCCCGTCAACAGGCTGCTGCTGTAGCAAGGGACTGGCTAGCACAGGTTGGGGCCCAGCCATCCAACCCCCAAAGACACCCACCGAGAAGCTCCTCACCATCCTTGGGGCACCCACCCAATGCACAACCCATGAAGCTGAGGAAAGCATTGTGGAGGTGGGTTGCACACACACACTGGATGAGGAGCGTGTAGGTAAGGACCCAGTGCATATTAGTATAATACTGTTTCTTATCCATTTCTATCTGTATAGTATCTACATGCATATGTCAGATGAGATAGTAGGTCTTGCTGGTGTTTAGTAATGCACAGATGTGTACATCTATGGTGATGGCCAGCATATTTTATAGTACTGGGGTGTTGTATTGTTAATGTGCTGAAATGCTACTTCCGTCCTGTACCAAGGCCACATCAGTGGCTACTAACATTACCTCTCTCCCACAACTATTTAAGTCTCTCTGGTATACAACTGGGACAGCATCCTGTAGCTGGTGAGTATGGAATTGTTTTGTTGAGGTTTGCTAACACACTAGCAATGTTAATGCCATGCTATTTGCCATGCACACATTTATCACACCAACCTATAATGAATGATGAACAAGTTCAGTTTTGTTGGTGTTAACTGCACTCCATCACAGTGGTCACTATGGTGTCATATCTGAAGGGTATGCAAGATTGCTGCAGTATACCTTACAACCTGTCAGTGCAAGATGTGTGGACAGAGACAAACAAAATGGTGGGACAAATGGGCTAGAGTAGGGACATGTATGAAACATTACCCTTATACAGTGGATACAACAGTGTACACACACCTATTAAGATGGGAACTGTTCCTGATATATACAATGACAGAACACAATAATTCATTCCACACCTTTTACAACCTATAATGTGACCCTACCATGAACAATTAATGTGTAAAATAGAATTATATGTTAGTGCAACAAATATGGAGTATACAAACCTTACAAAACACTGGATACATATGTGTGCACATAATCAAAATAACATATTGTGGAGGCAGCTTGTGATGTACTGACAGCATTCCCTCTACTTGAGTACATACCTGCAATCAAGTACAGGGCCTCAATGTCACACCAAGTAATGGTCTGCTGTGCAAGAAGTATGCTCATGACATTTCCTCAGTTGTCTGCAGCAGAAGCAGCCATGGCTTGCACACATCTTGCAAAGCATCAAAGGGATCCCATATCCATAAGTAGAACCTGTGGCAATAATCGCCTGGATTCTACATAAGTGTGGCCTATGGGGTAGAGTAATTAGACAGAAGATTTTCCCCACAAGAAACACCATCCAGGGCTGTGTACAGGTAGCAAAATCATAACATCAAGTCCCCCAAAGGCATTTGTTGGAATGTGTAATGGTGTCATGGCACCAAGTTTCAAACCTACAGACAGTATTCATAGAGATATGTGTGGTGCACAAGCAAGCAATACCTCACTTCACCAAAAGGCCACCATCCCCAACTTGAAGCTTGCTGGTGCCAGTGTACACCTTTAGGGTTGCTGTTAATTAGCTGGAACTAGGCCTGTAGAAATGGTGGAGGGAATTTTGAACACTGCAAAATAGCAATCAAGTGTCGCCCACAGTTTTCAAGCATCTGCCATAAGGCTGAGGGTGGAGAGGGGTTTCAGCTTCAAACATAACAGTGAACTGAAGCATACATCCAAAGCTAGCTAAGAATGGCTTTATCTGAACACATTCAAGGTTATGAATTGGGCCAGACATAGTCCAGACTCAACAGCAATAGTAAAGCCCCTGTGTGACCTCCAGGGGCTGTGCACATGAGCTGGCCTTGCAATCTGGCAGAGTTGGGGGACCTTTGTAGGGAAGACAGACCAAATAAATCCATGTCAAGATGTGCCATGCTAGTATACCCCTTCCCAGGAATAATGACTACTGTAGTTCACTTAACAGGTGCTTCCACAAACCATTGGTTTAAAGGTGTTCACACTTATGCAACCCCCATATTGTATGCATCTCATTGATTATCTTCACAACTAACACATTTGTTTGATTCTTGATTGTATTGCACAGGTCATATGTCACATATCAGGTGTGTGTAATGTTTTCAAATGCAGTACTGTGGCCCCATTTCATATCGTAGAATAGGCTGGCATGTCAACAGGTGTGTGCTCTCCTCATATCCACATTAAGCTTTGAAGGTCATTGGTGTAACTGGATTTTATTGCACATACATGCGCTGCTGCTGATGAGATCTGCAAATCAAATGTCAGTCATTAATTAGTGACATCAGTCCTCATAAAATCCCAGTTATGTGTCAAACACATAGGGGTTGTGAGGAACAGAACAAACATAACTGCCAGACATCTACACATTTCAGCAATGATTTGTACAGTTGTGAGGTATGGTGTACAGTAGATGCCAGTGTGCTATACAGGTGCACAGCAATAATGTGTACATGGGTGCAGTGTATTCCAGGGGAAGGGACATCACCTACTAACATGACTCATGCATCCCAGAGATGTATACTGTTAGGAACAGGGATTAAGAATGGCTGCAATGCATGATGTTGAGTTTCATGTGTCATACATTTCAACTGTTGGGTAATGTGAGGTCTGTGTAATATATTTGTACCACCTCACCTGTAAGTGTGTGTGTGTGTGTGTGTGTGTGTGTGTGTGTGTGTGTGTGTGTGTGTGTGTGTGTGTGTGTGTGTGTGTGTGTGTAAGTAAACCATAACGTACAGGTATTAATTTACATATATTGTCTTCCCCTCACAGGTGGCAATGTGGGTCGTGGTCCCTTCTGTGGGGAAACTGATGTCATGTCTCTGCAGACTCTGACAATGATGATAGGCATAGTGAGGCACAGGCAGGGTTGTCAGGGGCTGAATCTGTGCCATTGGTTAGCATCCGACATTTTCTGGGTTCCTATTACGTTATCAAAAGATAACGTAATCGAACGATCAAAACTTTGAAATGGCAACATTTTGAAGATCACATTCTGGTATTGCAGTACAGTGGGGATTGGAATATTTGCCCTTTCCTCACTGTAGTGCGATCTCGGAATTGGAATATATATTTAACGGGGGGGGGGTGGGACACAGCCCACCACAATACAACCTTTGAAATGCTGCCATTTCAACATTTTGATCATTTGATTATGTTATCTTTCAATAATGTAATATGAATCCCTTTTTCCACCCCATCCCTCCACACAGTCACAATGCCCACAAAAACCCCATCACCAGTGGCCATAGATGAGGGACTTGGCAGGTGGTGGCATGGGACAGAAAATTGTGGTGACTATAGCAAGTGTGTCTGTAGACACCAACCATAGCCAGATAATAGGTGAGGTCCCACACAGGTGGATGGACAGGGGCGCTCATACGAGGATTGCTGCTGTCATGCCCCTGCTACAAGTGCCACAGCAGGTGTCATTAGATGCATGTATTGGACCATCATGAATGCAAAGGCATGTATTGAACATTACACCAGAGATTGTCTGAGGCTCCAGAGGGCTGCTCTTCCTGCTGTACGTGACAACATCCTTGATCTTGCAGATGGCCACCCAATGGAGGTCATGGATAGATGGTTGGGTGAGATGGTGGCAACCCTCAGTCATGGGATGTCTGTGTTAGAGCATGTGGTGGGAGTATGGCATCAGCCACATTGACATAGGACAGCACCACAAACAGCTGAAGGTCTACGTGGCTGTGCAACATCTCACTCCCACTCCCATAGTGGCAGTACCAGCAGCACCACTGCAGGGGGGGAGCTGTCCACACCATGACACAGCAGGCTAGGGGCATGTGGTCCTGGTTGGTCCCAACAGGGATGCAGATCCAGCAGACAATTGTCATCGTCAGGGGAGAGTACTATATCTTGGCTTCTGCCTGGTGGTGCCCATACAACCCTGGCAGGCCTAGTTCCCGTGTCTGTGGCTGGACACAGTGAACTGTACACCCTGTCATGTACGTTCTGCAACTGTCCAACATACCCCTGTATAGGGCAGCCACATGTCAGAACTCTGTGCATCCATACACACACACACACACACACACACACACACACACACACACACACACACACACACACACACACACACACACACATTACCATCACAACTAGGGCACTTCCATACTTAAACACACCACCTCTGCATGGCCAATTTAATAAACAACCCCCTAACCCACACACATGATGTCAACCAAATGGCTCAGACTAGGCCTCTGGCAAACCCACACCACACCCTGTGCATATGATGATACCTGTGCCAAATCTCTGTCATCCATACCATTGATGCAGGGACATGCTAATACGGTTCTGATGCACAGGGTGAATGTACTACAGTTTAGCAATGGAATGCTGCTTAAAGTGTTGTCAGCTGGCATGTTTATTGCCTACATGTCAGGGGTGTGTAGCTGTCCAGCCATGATTCATTATTGCTGTTATTACCACTGACCAAATGTGGTCTCCATAATGTATTCTGTTTAGGTTTTAGGTGTCTGTGTGTCAGGAGGATGTTGGCCTTATATACTTTCCTACAAGGAGTGTGGCAGTGTGGTAACACATTGACTGTGTCATATCCAGGGTACAGCTGAACACAAGTAACAGGTCTATATAACAGTTATTGCATATGCCACATGGCTGATAGGTCTGAGGGGTGTATACAGGTAAGTGCCTGGTGGCTGATGTAAGCAGATCTTGTACAGTGGACAATGGTAAGTGTACTGGGTGGCACACACCAAAAGTTTGTGAATAACACACACACAGAGGCTTTTGTGTTAATGCAACACACAGCGAGTACTATTCACATGGGTGTACTTCACTTTGCAGAGAACTCATTTTTGCAAATGTAATTCCACCAAGACTGAATTGCCAAAACCTCAAATCACTAAATAATCAGTCTGCCAAATTTCATTTCACTGAAAATAGTAGTGGCAGGGTATATGTCCATTTCACCACTGTAGTACAATCCTGTAGTTGGTATAAATAGTTGTGGTGGTGTGAGGGGCACAGCCCCCCACATTGGAGGGTGAGGGGTGGCATAGACCCACACCTAGTTAGATTAACAACTACTTACCATCTTAACATAACCTGAACAGTATAACAGCACACTACACAGGGGGATATGCACACCACTACCCCCAATGTGGGGGGCTGTGCCCCAATGACCACACCCAACTTATATACTAACGCCAGTATTGCTGCACAGTGGTACAGTGGGGAAAGGGTATTTACACTGCCACTACTAGTTTTGGTGAAATGAATTTCCACAATATGATTCTCTTGCAATTTTAGCTTTTGCCAATTTAGTCTTGGTCAAATAAACTCCTGGGAAATGTTTTTTTCTGCAAACTGAAATAGATCCCTTCTCACACACACACACACACACACACACACACACACACACACACACACACACACACACACACACACACACACACACACACACACACATACACACACACTTGCCAACACTGAGATTAGAACCCCTACCAATGTAGTTATTGCTACTAATGTGTTCTGCCTTAATTGCACACACCACATAGCTTGTAGGATGAGGTGTGCTCTGAGGTTCCTGTAAAGTAAACATCACCAGGACTTGTACGGTATGGCAATGGGGGATGTACTGGGTGTGAATGGTCACAACATACTATAACATACTGACATATACACATTGACAAACACATGCAATCATACACACATTTGACACACCTGGGTTTAGCAGCCCTGACTATCCTGCAAGTCAGGGCATACTGTTACATAGTTCATGCACACAGCACAGGCCTTATTGGGATGAAGATTGTTGCCAGATAATGGTAAGGCTGATCGAGACAGCAGACGACATACAGTGGACCTTGGGACATGTAGTGGGAATGCCACTGTCTAAAATGTGAGAGCGTCCCTCCAAGTAAACATAGTACTCACTCAAACACAGGATACTGCACTGACACACAAATGTTCACAGATTTGGGCTTCCTCAGATTAGAACCCCTGGCTATTCAGTTGTTGATACTACAGTGACACACATTTACTGCATGCAACACAGACTGTAAGGTGATGACTGTTCCATGGCTCCTGTACTGTGGCCAACATCACCAACCCTAGTACAGTATGTCAATGTGCAGTGTGTGTGTGGAGACTAAGCCCTCAAATGCTGTCTCATACAAATATGCTCACTTTCAGAGACTCACACACACATACACATACTCACATTTCTCAGGACTCAGGGTGGAACCCCACCTACGTAATCATTGTTAGTATTGTGTAATGCAGTTACCACATGCTCCATGGAGCCTATAGGGTAAAGAGTGTCACAAGGTACCCTTACAGTGAATAACATCACCAGCACTGCAAAGTATGGCAATGGGAGGTGGAGTGGGTGGAAGGACCACAAAGTAAAGTTACCTACAGGTTTACATGCTCACAAACAGTTGTATACACAGTAATGCACACACACACACACACACACACACACACACACACACACACACACACACACACACACACACACACACACACACACACACACACACGCACACACGCACACACACACACATATTTGCCAGTGCTGAGTGTCATAGGTCCATGTGTCCATATGTGTGTACCACACTAATGGCCATGGGGGCATTACAAGCCTAGCCCATGGGACTACCCTGGCATCATGCCACCTGACATTTGTCAGCAGTGCATCTGTCAAATACTGCTGCATGACTGATCCCCAGGGTGACAGTTATATTCACCATCTACTCATCTGAATTTCCCTTGAAGAGGGTCAGTGAGGTGCTTTGACATGTATGCAATATATATCGCATAATGTGGTCAGTATCTGGTTTATGTACCTGTCCCCAAGCATGTTCTGTTGAATGTGGTAATGCGGTCGAGGTATCCATGGCATGCTGTGCATACAGGTTGGAGGTTCCTAGCTGTGGCATGTGTAACACAGCTGGGCAGACGTGGCATTGTCAGTCAAGCAGGATTGTCTGCATGTAGCCTAGATGTGACCAAGAACACTTGGATGTTTTGGCCTCTTTCCATATCAGACAGTTGTCTCATGCCTTGGGTCCTACATGTGAGGTACACTTGCAGCCTATCCAGTTATTGAAGGTGTCTAGTGAGTTACATAGCAAATTGGTCATTGTACCTGCTGATTGGCATAATGAGCAAGGAGTGGAGGGAGACATTGACCTCTTAATTCCTGGCTGATACACCCTTAGTTATGCAATGTACCACATGGAAGGACCATCTGTCCACACTGGCAATGTGCTGGTCAGAAGAGAGGTTGCTGTCAAGCTGTGTTCTCAGAACTCTTATAAGGACATCTGTGCCCTTTGGACTACCACCAATGACAACACATTGATTCAACAGGGATTGTGACACATTTCTTGCCATTGAGACTAAGACCAGTGTTCTAAAAACAGGTGGAGGTGTCAGATGTCATTACCCTGCTACTTTATCTGACTGGAATGTAATCAATGGCTACCAGGGCTGAGCTATGCAGGTTTCAGCATTGCTTAAATGTAAATGTTAAGCAGATTTGCTCACTGGTAAGCAAAGCTTTAACAGTGTAAGCTCCTATTCATTTAACCGTACATTAGCACCACTTACTGTTGTGCAAACCTGCACAAACACACTTAAAGCTGCTCAAAACTGCCTTAATCACTCTGTATTAAACAGTCCCTGTTCTGCCTAGCAACAAAATAAACAGACCTTGCAGGTCAGGAACCTAAGACCTTGCACACCATACTCACAGCAATTTACCAGTAAGCCATCTAAGATGTATGGCTTTATGATGTTTTCTCAAACATACCTTACTTTACAGCCAGTTTACAATAGGGAAGAAACACTGTGCAATTAGGACGGATTGGTATCTACAAATATGTATATATATATATATATATATATATATATATATATATATATATATATATATATATATATATATATATAAAGAAACATATACATAGAGAGAGAGAGAGAGAGATATGTATGGAGATACATATATGTGCATAACAATATATAGATATATTACCAATAAATACTGAAGTGTGTGTGTGTGTGTGTCTGTACATCTATATATATATATATATATATATATATATATATATATATATATATATATATACAAATATATACACATAAATATACATATATATTTATATGTATGCATGCATGTCTCAGAGTATATATGCATACATGTCTCAAAATGCCCGTACAAACATATGCTGCTGATAGACCACACATAACTGGAGCAGCATGCACAGTTGGATACAAAAGGACCCATGACACTCACATCTGCCTCCATCCCCCACAGTCCATATAAATAAGTGAACAGTGCACTGCTACAAAATCATGATAGGCCATACACAATAGCCAGACATACAACCTCTTAGCAAAACAACTAAAATGACTGAACATGGCAAAGAGTAATACAACCAGCCAGTAATTCACAAACTGTCATACAATTCTTCATATGCATCATCCTTAGCCTTTGTCACATCTCCCTTTGCCATGAACCTCATCTCCTCACACTCCTGTCTACCTTCCTCATCTCTCTGACAGTCTCACTCCTTCTTCCCCATCCTCTTTCTCTGTATACTGTCTTGTACTTCCTCAGTCCACCAACAGGTCTTCTTGTACTACTTCCTCCATCAACATGTCACACCAAGCACCTTTCTAGCTGTCTCCCTCATTAGCTCTGCTGTAGTTACCAGATATGTGGTAAATTGACAGCGCCATCCAGTGTCTGTCTTAATCTTTCCTTGAACTCCTCCTCACAATCACCCTTTTCTAATTCACACCATGTGATCCTTGCTGCTGAACTCATAAGCCCCATCTTATTGATCACCAACATCATCTTGCGGACCAACATTCTATGCTGCCTAAATACACTTTCCCCTTTACCACTTTACAGTCTCCAATCTCCTTCAAATTGGCCCTCCTACATTGGATATATTCCACCTGCATGCATCTTACTACAGTCTTGTAACTCACCCTATGCTCCTCTCTCGTGTTATAGTACATATTCACCACAGCCATGTTCATCTGTTTTGCAAACCCCACTACCATCTCACTGCCCGCATTCCTTTTAACACCATGCATACCCATCACTTTCACAGACCCTCTGTTCCCTTTACCAACATGCCCATTGACATCTGCTGCAATGACCACTCTGTCACCCTTGGGTACAGTCATCACCACATCATACAAATGACTTTACATTTCTCTTTGTCATCCATCACACAACCAAGTTGTGTAGCATATGAGCACCTGACAACCTTGGGGGACACACGTCATGCAACACCAGGGTACAGAGGCCAATATGCTGGGGGTGGGTGGCACCCACACAATGGGCAGGGACCGTGCAGGTAAGGGCCCAGTGGAGATTAGTACACTAATGTATCAGACATACATGTATCTGTATTGTATATACATCCATGTGTCAGGTCCAATTGCAGTTGTGGATGGGGTTTTCTAATGCACAGAGGTGCACATCTATGGTGAGGACAGAAAATTGTGTATGATTGGGGTTTGTACTGTAAATGTGCAGACATGCTGCATCAATCCTGTACCAAGGCCACAAGTGACTTTGCTGACAATACCTTCCTCTCACAAATACCTAGGACCCTCTGGTCTGCATATGGCACATTAGCCTGAAGCTGGTGAGTATGACATTGTTCTGTTGTTGTCTGGCAATATTCCAGGTATGTGAAGGGCATGCAATTTACCACGCATGCAACTATCAGTAATAGCTATCTTGCTTTATGTAATAGCTATATTGCTTTATGTGCATGTTCACTTGTGGTGGGGTTAACTGCATTGCATCACAGTGGTCACCACTGGGGCCTATCTGACGTGAATTCAACATTCCTGTAGCATACCTCACAACTTGTCGGTGCCAAGACATCTGGACAGAGGCCAGCAAAATGGGCTGGACAAATGGCCTAAGGTAGGGACATGTGTGGCACATTAGTGGCATACAGTGTATATAAATTGTGTACACATCCCTGTTAAGAAGCAAGGTATTTCTGATACATACAGATTAGATGCAGAATATGTTAGTCCACACCTCTTCCAACCTTTAATGCAACCTAAAACATGAACAGTTCACTTGTAAAACCAAGCATCTAGACTCATGTATTTCACCTACAAGGCTGGCCACCTGAGAGGGTGGCAGACATCATATCAGCATGATGTTTCAGTCAGGTATGATACCTAATGCTGCTATATGTGTCAGTACACTCACTGTGGCCTATTTGGCTACAATATCACATATATGGGCATTGTTAAGGCGCACAGGGCACTTCCAACCATGTATAGTTTGCAAACATCTGAATACTACAGACATTTCTGTACAGAGGACTGTATAATGGCTTAACTTTGCTGCATGTGAGGCAGATGCTATTACCACATTATATAAAGTAATGGCAGTGGGAGGTGGTCACCAGCCACGTATGGTGCACACATCAAAATGGTATAAGCCACACAAGATATGATCCTCACACGGCAGTTGCCAACATTGGGATTAGAACTCCTGCCTATCTAGTTATTTATATTATAATACTATGCAGTTATCAGACACACCACAGAGCTTATACATTTTCACTTAGTCCAAATGTACTTCTAAGGTGGATGACATCAACAGGATTACTTAATTGGAGTGAGGGGAAGTGTAAAGGGTAGTACACAGGCCAAAAATGGTGTAATTCACATACTATATGATTCTCACAAAAACATCTAAACAGTTGGCAGTAGTGAGATTAGAACTCCTGCCTATCTAGTTATTTTTACTATAGTGCTACACCATTATTAGACGTGCCACAGAGCTTATATAGTTTCACCTAGTCCAAAGGTACTTCTAAGATCAATGACATCAACAGGACTACTAAATTGGAGTGAGGGAAAGTGTAAAGGGTAGTACACAGGTCAAAAATGGTATAACCCACCCACTACATGATTCTCACACAAACACACACACACACACACACACACACACACACACACACACACACACACACACACACACACTTGCCAGTATTGGGATTAGAACTCCTGCTTATCTAGTTATGTCTACTATAGTGTTACACAGTTACCGCACTCACTACAGAGCTTACTGAACTTTCAAATGACCAAAGCTGCTAATAACTGCATAGCTGACGTAAAGTATTACAGGTGGCAGAAAGTGTTCCTTCAGTTCCACCCTTACACCATGCTAGTTCTTTCTGTCTTGCACTTCAAATAGCATTATGGCTTGGCACTTCAACAGGTTATTGTATCAATAAGTGTGGCACACCAGGGAGCCATCAACAGTAGTCGTTCATCACAGAATTAGCCCCAGTACTTATTAGTTATGTTCACCCCTCCTAGCATGAAAGAAGGGCAGTTTTCTGTGCTTTCACCCATTAACCTGGTGCACTTGTCCAGTCTAAGGCACTGTTGCAACTGCCTCATGTACACAGTTAACCCTCCCCTCTAATCTCCAAACACTCAGACCTGTGAGAGTTACCTGTATATCACCCAATATGGACATATGCACTCTCCAGCAAAGACTGGACTAGCAGGTCAAGAGGATAAGCTCATCAACTGCACCACATCATGTGGAACACATAGCTCACCATGACACCCACTTTGTCAGCCATGACATACAGTGAAAAGCCACAGACCCACCTTCACAGAGGCACTCAATGGACATTTACCCAAACAGGACAGACCAGCAAGACAGACACCCACTCAGATACCATTACATGGCAAATGCTAAGGAATACATATTTAACCTACACAATGTGCCTATCAGCATAAGCTCCTAAGGCTAACCACCTTGCATAATACAGTGATCATGGGTAACTCAGTAATGAAGCACACACATATCCCACTCACTAAGTTGAATATGGAGCAGGTAACAGCCAAATATCTATCACATGCCAGCATCCAGCACATGACACAGCCAGTCATGGCACTCCACAACAACTACGAGTATCATTCTGTATCCATGTGGATGTGAATGACCTGGGACACACCTCCCTGGACTACATGACAAGAGACATGGTTGAACTCTCTAATTATATGGTCCAGGTAGGTGTGACAGTAGCCCTGAGCAGTATACTGCCGTCTCCCAGAATTATGCTACAATACTATCAACATATGATTGACTGCAACATTGGCTTACGTGTTTTGTGTCATTCTCAGGGGAGCCAATATTTCTCTGCTTGGGATAACATGATTGACAGAACTCAATGACTTGCCATAGATGTCTGACATCTGACAGCCCTGGGTTTCCAGGTACTGGCTAAATGTCTTTCCACCCTTATAATGCCTTATTAGGCAGTGTTCTGAATGTAATTACCATCATAACAGCTAGACATGTATGCAATCTGAGGGTCATGCTGCTCAGCAGTAGACATCTAACTGACAGGATGCAGTCACTCATCGGAGTGGGGGGCATTAACATTTCTGCTGTAATGGAGAGGTGGTTCACAGCAGCAGCAGACAGCAGCCTTGCAGTATCAGGCTATGATGCATTCCACAGCTGTCAGCCCCTAAACATGCACCATACCACACCACACCTCCACATGTTGTGTTGTCTCCATATTCATTATGGATAGGAACACTTCCAGACTAGTATCCCAACATAATGCATTGGAGATACTTCTGGTACAACTGCCTTGGGGTAATAGTGCAATCCAGACCATAGCCTGCTATGGGTCCACATCTATGTCCCTAGACTGTCAATGGACATTCCTCAACACCCTGCCATCTAAGAAGGTCCAACATGACACTGACATAGTATGAGACTTTAACTACCCCTCCATCACCTGGGGAAGATAGCCAAGCACCTGTACAGTGGCACAACACTTCCTGGGATTCATCATTTCCAATGCTCTGGACTGGCTCATACTGACCCCTGGTATAGGATACAACAATCTTGACCTGTGTTGACTACTTAAATATGGGATTGTTGCTCATCCACAGTTGTCAATCCCTACCTGCTGAGATCCACACAGGCTGTAATCAACATGGAACTCAACATGTCAGCCACACCCCCACAAAGGTAACCACCTTGCAAAACCTCTCCAAAGCTAAATTTGCAGCCATAGAAATAGGGGTGCATGACTTCACTACACCCATGGTAATGGAAAATAGCTGCATGACTATTGAATCATACACATATGCACTGTACAAACAGGTACATGAATGCATGGTACTAGCCTTAGCCAACAGAACCAATACACTGTCCTCCAAACACTGGGAGACAATGTGATGGTCTCCTGCCATTACTAAAGTGTACAACAGAAGGAGGACACTGTTCCAGAAAAAGGTTGTGTCCCATGACTGTTGAACTCCCTTATTAGCTTCAAACACAACTTGGGATCCCTCATGGAAAACTCTACAGGCATCTATGAATGCAGACATGCAGCAGATACTGACGACAATCACAAAAACCTTTGACAGTTACATCAACAACCTCCACAGCATTAAACACAAGTGCTGTGAGTTACTGCACAATGCTAATTCCTATCCTGAAATGACAGATATAGGCCACAGGCTTGGCAACACATTCAGTGCCAACTTTACCCCTCTCTTCCCCCGCAAGTGTACAATCACAATGGCAGATGAATGACAGGCACCCAGCAGTACTGCAGGCCAGGTTAGACCTGCATTATCCACAGGCAAGAATACAGCATCCATGGGACACCAACATATCCATGGCTGTGTTCTACATGACACACAAAGTGACCTTGGACCAAATCTGTGTGCCCTGGTCAGTCACACCCTGACCTCAGGCTTTGTCCCTCAAACATGGCACACTGCCACAGCCATCCCTTTCCATAAAGGAGTAGCATCTACAGACCCTGGGGATTATAGGCCCCTTAGCCTGACAAGTCTACTATGTAGGGGTATGGACTACATTATCAGGGACCTGATTGACCAAGATATAGGTGATCTCCTAACTCTGGACCCATACAGTTTGGCTTTGTGAATGTCAGATCATGCCTGCTCAACCTGGTTGATGTCTTTGACCGAGTCAACAGGGCTGTGTATCATCAATCTGTCCAAAACTTGTGTTACCATCCCTCAATAGGGGATTATTGATAAACCCCACAAACTAGGCATTGACCCATATATCATTGTTTGTTTTGCAAATTGGTTTACAGAACATACAAGTATGACAGTGGCAAACTCCAGGTCAGACTGGCAAGCAGTCACAAGTAGAGTCCCACAGGGATCAGTACTGGGTAGTGTCCTGTCCAGCATCTACTTCTCAGGAGTTCAGCCCAACTCTGAGGAACTCTGGCTGACCAAGTTCACAGAAGTCTGCAAGCTGGGAGCTATCAATAACTCAAATAAATACTGAAGTCAGGAAGCAAAAGGATTAAGCTGTTTTTTCTTATATTTTATACTTCTTCTGGTACCTCGGCTAACAAGCCTTCAAAGAATAAAATAGTACAACTTTAGCAGCCTTTTTATATCCCAATAATTAAGTGTGCTAATACATTTCAATTAATACATTCATAATTACTATAAACTTTCCACCCAATCTTTCTACCCCCCCATAAGTGTCAGAAAGAAAGAAACAAAGAAAAAACTATCCAATGTTACATCCAAAAGCACTTCACAATTATATCCTACAAACATGCCCTGCACAGTAAAACCATACAGTATTCAGAAATTGATTACAATTATTAATCATTAATTAATAACAATTTCATATCAAATCTGTTCAATAATTATATTTAAATTTAAATTTAAATCACTTACATACAACTAAGCTCTTATCTCACTTTTCCCTAATATTAATATTGCTCTTACTATTTTCATACTAGTGCTTATATACACTCTAACAAACCCCTACATTTTGTACATAATTTCCTTAGACATCCAAATTGATCTCTAAATTTAACCCGTATTGAAATAAAGTTCCCAGGTCCACAATAATTTTGGTTTCCAGCCTCAACAGCCTACGTCTAAATTCTTCTCCCCCCATATTTTGACATCCAAAGCGTTGGGCCAGAAAACTGAAGAAGAAGCTGTCAACACTTCTCCTAACCTATGAACCTATGAACTTCTCCCATGGAAAGTACAAAAATGTTGGGCCACTGGACTTTCCAATCTCCTTTTCCTAACACCACCTAGATGTTCTAATATTCTTAACTTGACTTTTCTCTTTGTCCTACATACCACATCATGGGTACATATCCACACCCAATAATGTAAATGACCCCACAAGAGTCACATTTAAACTATTTTTTAATCCAGAATTTCTTTCCATTAATAACCCATCCATTCACATTTTTTATTCTTTTACACACTTTGCACATTCCACAAGGAAATGCCCCCAGCCTTTTCCCCACGATATTCTGTACCTTTTGATTCAATAATTCCTTAAATTTCTGAATTGGCCATACGACAAAGTTACTTTTTTTGGGAACAAGTTCCCTAACATTTCATCCCTGTAAATAACGGGCCATAACTTATTAACCAACTCTCTTAATGTATCTGAAAAGAGGGAGAATTTTGTCACATAAAATATAGGCTCCACTTCATCTAATTCTTTAACTTTGTGAATTTTCTGATTAATCCCGGGACCTCTCTGGTCACAACCCTTACTCACCACCCCTCTGACTTTGTCCAAAGCTAACTGGATATAAGTGTCTTTATAACTTCTCTTGAATAGTCTATTCTTTACCAAAATAAATTCATTCTCTAAGACCTTCTTGTCAGAAGTATTTGTCATAGTTTGCTTGAATTCCCCATAGGGGATTTAATCAAATGTAAAGGATGCGCACTGCTAGCCTCAAAAAATATCTGCAGCAGTTGCTTTATGAAAGGGCCTATATTGTAGCTTCCCATTTGTATCTACATAGGATTCCACGTCTAGAAATTGCATAATTCTATCATTGACTCTGTATGTAAATTTTAAAGCAAAAGAATTCTGACTTAATATGCTCATGAAATTTTCAAATTCACAAGGATTACCCCTACACACAAAAATCAAATCATCAATAAAGCGTTTAAACATAATCACATTATTCTTAACAAAACTTATTGGTTAAATGAAAATATTTTCAAAGAAGGCCATAAACAGTATAGCATAAGAGGGGGCATATGCTGCCCCCATTGTCATTCCCTTTAAATGCAAATAAAACAATCCTTCAAAAACAAAATAGTTATGTGTCAGAGTATATTCCAAAAGCTGACATAAATAAGTTGTTTTAGGACCCTCACCCATTGTTTTCACAATTGCTTCTAAACCCTTTTCTATTTTGATATTTGTGTAAAGTGATTTTAAATCTACACAAGCAAAATAATAGTCAGAACTCCACTGAATTTTACCAATACATTCTAGAACATGGGCAGTAGTCTTGACATATGACTGAATCTTGGGAAGAAACACTTTCAAATGAGAATCCAAAACGATGCCTATATTCTGCAAAAATGCCCCTACCCCTGAAACAATTGGTATCCAGGGGGGTTTAGTTAATGATTTATGCAACTTGGGAATTGCAAAGAACTTGGCATCCTTAGGATTCTTAACATATAGCTTTTTAACATCCGTTTGATTAAAAAATCATAAATCACATAATCACCTATAAACAAATACACAACTCCCTCAGTCTTGCACACACAACTGTCACACACACACACACACACACAACTGTCACACACACACACACACACACACACACACACACACACACACACACACACACACACACACACACACACACACACACACACACACACACACACACACACACACACACACACACACACACACACACTTTTACATTTGTCAGGACTGAGATTAGAATGCCTACCTAACTAGTTATTTGTACTATCAAGTTATGCAGTTATCGCACGTGCCACAGAGCTTATGGGGCTGAGGTCTGATGGAAGGCACTTCTAAGATGACTGATATCTGCAGGGCTGCTAAAGTGGGGAAAGGGTAAGGAAAGGGAATGCACCACAGAGCTAAAGGAGCAGGGCCTAACAAAAGTGACTGCTAGGGTGACAGACATCTTTAGGACTGCAGTGATGGGGCAATGGGAAGTGCACTGGGTGGATAAGGCCTGTTCATTCCTAGAACATACTGACATCTCTCTAAGTGTATGAGCATGCCCAGTGTGTCCTTCTATAGTACATGTGGGACTCCATTCCAGGGGGGTTTGTACTCCAGTCCTATTTGTTTTGTGCTACAGCAATACCTGTCAACTTGTTGGTGTAGAATATCTGGAGATAGCCTATTGAAATGTGGGGACAATGGGCCATACAATGATTGTGACAATTTCTCTCAGTAATGTATGGGTTGCAAGGGTTACAAGGCTGGTTTTAGCAGACATCTGTCATATATGCCATTTGATACTGTCATGTACTGTTTCAGTATCTGATGGCATACCTCCTCAAATCATCACAGTGATTTACCAGAGGAATACAAGATGGATGATGCACAAACAAGGTTTATGGGCCAAATGCTATGCATTCTTGCACTATCCAGCCTGTTGAGAGGTGTGTCTACAAGCAATTAACTGCTGGTGCTGTGGAAATGGTCCAGCACCTTGGTGATATATTACAATGGTGGAATCTCTTTGCATTTATGTTCTGGCCTGGTCTGATTTCCAGTTCACAGTTGGGTAATATAAATCAGACAGGATCAGGCTGACAGGCAGACTCTAGATATATTTGTAGGGGATAGGATATGTGGGGTGGGGGGTAGGGGTCTTGGGCAGATATATTTGGCTATAGCTACTAGTACTTTGCATTTGGCTCTCCTCAATGGTTGATTGCACTTGCACTGTCTTGTATGTGTCAGAATGTTTGACCAGCCTAGAGGTGTGTGTTTGTCACACATATATGTATGGCCCACCTCATTTTGCTTGGATGGCCACATGTTGGGGTCAGGATGTTGCATAGGATGAGTGATCAGGGAGAGATGTGTTACTCCCCATGGCTGTTGCCCATGGTTCTGTGGGTGTGGCTATGTCGCCATCTTCCAGGGTTAGGCCTGCCTGCAGTGGGTGCATTCCCATGTTTAAACTCTGAGCCCTGCCTGTTGACTGTACGGAGTGTCACAGAATGTCCACATCCATGACGTATAGATCTTGTTGTTTACCCAAAAAAGTGTGGTTTTCCAGCACAAGTGTTTTGCAAGTCACTCAGGGTTGAAGTCAGATACTACAGACATTTGACACTGCAGTTTCCGACTCCATACCCATCAGACATTCCATGCTACTACAAATCATTCCATCAACTTTATAACATTATTAGAGCAGTATTTCACAGGTGTCTTTCTCTTTGAACCTTCATCACCCCATTATTCATGGCTTTGTTCCAATTTCTGGCTCCCTGAGGCAGGCAGGTTTGTTCCTTGCAGTTGTCAGCATGGCCTTTCTTTGCATTTTGTGGACTGTGTTATATTGGTGCTGTGGACCCCACGACATTCCCTAAAGGGCACTGTGGGTGAGGCAAAGGCATTTGCCAGAGGCCTGTAGGCCAGGTGTGACAGATGCAAGCCATCTGTAACAGGGCAGTGATGATCATATGTTCCCAGGTTGCCGACAGGAGACACACCTGGAATGGCACCAGTAAGATGACTGTGGATATTACTGACAATTGCTTTCTGTTACTATTGTGCCATCAGTCTGGTCGACAGGTAGATGCTGTTTGTCTAGGAACATGTTACTGCATTTCTATGGGACTGTGGGGGAGTGACACAATTTTACATGTTATACATCTGCACAGACTGTGCTGATATTTGCTTAACATTTTGGTCCCATGTAGCATGGTGGTATGCCCTATCTTTCAGACTACATGCATAACAGTATCAATCACAGGTCAGATTGTTCTGGCATAGACATTTGTAGTTTAAGACTTCTTACCTTTCAAAGCCATACTACCACTGCCAGACCTGCTGTAATATCACTGTGTAAAGATCTGTCAGTGGGGATTTCATGGGTGTCGCCATGTGGGGGTCCTTGCCAGGCATTTCTGCATGGATGTCTACAGCTGATCTGCTGTGTGGGGATGGTGGTGGGTATGGGACCCCCACTTTGACATCCATGCATGTGATCTATAACCATCCCAGTTATTTGGCTCACCACATCTACTGCAGTGGTATTTGTTGACTAGGGTGGTACTAGATGGTCTGGGTAGGGCAGTACTGTGGATACACGTCCTGCTGTCCCACAGAGCTGTCAGTTGTCTGCTGCTATCCTAGTTAGCCAACCCATTCCCTTACATACTTGATCAATACCATAGACATGCTATCAGAAAAGTCCACCCCATTATTTTAATTTGTTACGGAGACTGGCTTACCTTGTGCTTGCAGCTGTTGTGAAGTTGGTGCTTGAGGGCAGACTTAGGGTTGCCACCTTTTCAAATGCCCAAAGTGGGATATTTTTTGTACAAACATCAGATTTCGCAAGGCAAAACATACCCATGGCCAGTACAAACGACAGAACTTCACTTTTTTGTCTAAATAAAAGCTTATTCTTGTAGCATTTTAGTTGCTTATCCTGTTTCTTATAACATCTAGATGCTTCATATACAGAATAACTGTTTTATACAACTATTACTTAAAATATAGGAAATAATTGTGTCCTAAAATCTCAGGACATTTCCCATTTTTCCATTTTTTTTTTGCAGGACACAACTGCCCAAAGAGAGACTGCCCTTGCAAAGTGGGACAGGTGGTAACCCTAGGCTGACTATGTCAGATGCACACTTTGCACTGCCTATACATGGTCAGGTATATGTGGTGTGATGTTTGGCATCCATTTTACTATATGTGTGAGTCAGAGAGATTGAAAGATCAGACCCTGGGGCCCTACAGTGTCAGTGTCTGTGCTATGCGTTGCCTCTTTGCCAAGGCCAGGGCATACTGGGCATGCCTCCATCTGCCTACAGGGGCAGGCTCAGGATGTTCTTCCTCCAAGTCACTCTGTGCCTGTGGAGGCCTTGGTAATGGTGGGGGGGGGCTGTATGGCTCTTCCCCATTTTGTTCCTGCTGCAGCGGTTTCTGCAGGATCATATTGTGTAGCATGGCACATACTATGACCCTGTGTGCACATGTGGCTGGAGAGTACTGCAAGGCTCCACCAGATATGTCAATGCAGCAGAACCATGACTTGAGCATCCCAAACACACGCTCTATAATGATCCTGGTTTGTGCGTGTGCCTCATTATGGCATTCTTGTGTGGGTGTGTGTGTATTTCTGATCATCATCCATGGCTCCAGTGCATAGCCAGAATCCCCCATTAAATGGCCATACAGGATGTCCCCCCTGGCAAACCACTGATACAGCTGTGAGGAATACCAGATTTGGGAGTCATGATAGCTTCCAGGACAGCCAACACACACATTCATGATAATGCCCTGGGCATCACACATGACCTGGCAGTTGATAGAGTGGTACCCCTTGCAGTTTATATAGACCCTACACCGGTCACCAGGTGGTGCTTTGATGTGGATGTGTATGCAGTCTATGCCATCCAGTACCTCCGAGTAGTCTGCTACATTGTGGAAGAGAAGCATATTGCCAGTCAGCTCCTCATGGGTGATGGGGAATTTAATGTGCTCTGCTGCATTTATTTGCATGGCATTCAGGAACTGATGAAGTATTCTGGATGCCAATTCCTGTGAGACCCCCATGACATCCCCAGTTTCTCTTTGGAAAGTACATGTAGCTAGTTTTCTTAGAGATACACATACCTTAGTATACACTGGTGTGGGTTCCCCTCTGTTTGTTCTGGATGTGAGGTGAGGTTGGCACAGCTCCACAATTTGCTGCAGTATGTCCCTGTCCACCCTGTAGCACTCTATTATCTCCAGATCATGTAGCCCCTGGTAGGTTACCCTGGGCCTGAACACTCTTCTCCTCCTCCTCATAAGTCTGGGCCAGTTGTCAGCATTGTCCTCTTCACCACCTTCAGCCTCTTGCACATACTGATGTATGAGAGCAACAGCAACCCCTAACATTTTGTTAGTTTTGTCAGGTAAAATTTCCCCATCTGTGTACACTGCTGGTGTAGAGTTTGTGGGGAGAAAACAGACTAAAAGGTGTTTGCATAGTTTATAGTGGTGTGTTGCAGATGCTGCCTGTGTGATTGGCTGAGTATGATACATTCCACCTGCCAGCTCTAGTACTTGTATTTGAGTGCCTCTATTCTGCTATTTCCCTTTTTTTTCCTTTTCCCCCTTCCCATCTCTGCCCCTTTTAAGCTCAGAGGTGCACTGTGCAAACCCACTGCCTAAATGTAAACAGTGCTGCTATTTCCATGGTTTTTTTTTTGTTTAAGTCCCAGTGTACAACACACAAACCCGTTTAGCCAAGGTAAACACATTTTAGCAGAAATGGCCCTCCCCTGGCCGAGAATGTGGTCTTCATTTCATGGTGTAAGACATTACAGCTTCAGACACACACCCTTGCTTAGCTGTTCTTAGCTAAGCACAAACCTGGGCAACAGAGCTACAATGTGCTTACAGCAAGCATGACACCCCCCCCCCTTTGATGTCATTTACTTCTCATGCTTATACGGCCATATTAGAGCACCTACATGGTTACCCCATTGCCTTACTCCTTAGTTACTGCACTCGTACTGAGCCTTTCCCCTTAGCAACCACTGTTCCCTGGTATTGTTTTCATTCTGCATGCCATTGACTATTTCGCAAAATGCAGATGTCCCTGAAAATTGCTTTTTTCACATTTTTTTTTATTTTCAGCATGATCCCGTCTGTGCATCACTGCCCTACGCTTAAACTTAATTTATAAAATTTATGCTATTTTTCATGCCAATGGCCATATATTTAGCAATTGGCATGCCTACTAAATATAATACATGCTTTCTTTTGAGCTGTCATGGCTCTGTTTTGTAATTTGCAGAAATGTATTCAGTTAGTAACTGAATACATTTCTGCAGGTTACACTATTCCTGCACAGACACCTGCCTGCTTCCTGGATTGCTAATTCACCTCATTTGCATGGTTTTCACCAGCATATGAGGTAATTAGCATATAGCAGTGGTGTCCATGCAGGAATAGTGTAGGAGCACTCGTGCACATCCCGGGAGATCGATCCTGGATCACTCGTCAGCCATATTGCTTTCAGCAGCTCTTGCACTATTCCTGCACTCTGTGCAGAGCTTGCTGAATATGGGACATGTTTTAGCTAATATTTCAAAGCCTAGAGGGAATGAGGTGCAGACCATCCCTGGTAAAGCAGCATGGTCTGTTGACCATCTCCTTCCATGCTGACAAATATTGCACCCCCTTAGAATGCCACTAGAAACAAAGCCAATTATTAAAGTCATTCATCTTTTGTACGTATTGTGGCATCATCCTTGGAAAGGTAAAATGCTGCTCAATGCTACGGTCATACCAGCCTGGTACACATATTCTGAGTGTTCCATGATATTTCTATTCAGGTCTACTACACATGATCGAAATCTCATTTGACTGAAATTAATTTGACTGAGATCATAACATAGAAAATTCAAAATACTGAAAACTCACTTGACTGAAACTCATTGAAACCTTAACAATGCTAAATTTCAACATAGTAGTGGCAGCGTGTAGACTATTGTAAGGTAAGTAAAAGGTATATGCCCTTTTCCCCACTGTAGTGCGATCATGGAGTTAGTATATATAGTGAAGGGGGTGTGGGGTCCCCCCACATTGGGGTGTGTGTGGGGCATAGTCCCCCACCTAGTTTCGTTTTATGTTGTCCAGTTTCCGTTCAGAGGGTGCGTAAGTAGTTTTTAAGTTCTGGAAAGGGTTAGTCATTGATGCTGTATGTGTGCATATCTATAGTTTACATTTTAGTATGTTGAAATTTAGCAGTGTTAAGGTTTCAGTCTTATGAGTATCAATCAAGTGAGTTTTCAGTATTTTGAATTTTCGATGTTATGGTCTCAGTCAAATGAGTTTCAGTCAAATGAAATTTCAATCAGTGTAGTAGAGCCTTCTATTCATATAGTCTAAGGAGGTACATCTCAATTCATTTACACCCACATGGATTATGACTTGAGACATACTGGTATGTGTGGTCCAATCATACATCTCAACCTCTTAGAGTAAGAAATCTGGACAAAGCCATAAAAAATGGTACAAATAGGGACAATTTTGAAATTTTGCTCTTACAAACTTAGAAAGGTGATAGAATAACAAGTTTTGCATTAGCATGAATTTTCTGAAGGGTATGAAGTCTAAAACTCAAATGTCTATCATTATTTTCTAACTTCAATCTTTAATGATTTGCCACTAATTTGCCAGAAAGCCATAATTTTATTAAACACGGACCAAAAGTATAAGGCAAAAATCTGGATATTCTACAAAAATCTGTACAGTTGAGAGGTTTGGGTCCAATGACCTGAGTGCATCTATAATGTGGCAGATCCTAGACCCTTAAAAGTAACTGCCCTTGACTTTGTCCTTACTTAGCCTGGTGAAAGGGACATCAGTGCATCTCACAATGGAGTCTCCAATGACTAGAATGTTAGATTGTATGGTGGCTTGCCTTATGGGCTAGAGTAAAGGCTCCGTGAGATGGGATTGTATGTGTTGATGTGGGTGTTTTGAAAGAGTGCATTCAGGGCTGCTGAGGGTATTTGCTATGTGTACCTCATCTAGGAGGTCTTTGGGGTTTAGGAAGGTTACATTTAAGTGCCTCAACATATGTGAGTCTATTCTCCTTTGCTTCTTTCTATTCTGCTTTGAATTGTGTGTGATGGGTGCAGTGTGTCTACTACTGACAACCTTATTGACATTAGGAGTGCTGTTATGTGAGAGCTTTGCCTCCAGTAACATTGTATAAATGCATCTCTCACATAACATATCAGTTTGTTTGAGAATTAACTTCTTGTCAGTAAACATGAGACAATTTCTACATAGCCTCAGGATGCCCATATCCACCAATCTGGTAATGAAGATAGTGGGAAAATTCATATGCATGGCAACAGACCCTTTTTTGTTGAGTAGACAGCTGGAGTGAGCATATAATGCAATGTCAGGAGTATCTAGTTTGCGACTCTGGGGGCAGTGCTTGCCACTGAAAACTAGTTGTTCTGTGTGCAAATAGGTATTGCAGAAGTTTCAGTCGTGCTTTTACAGGGAAAATGTCACTCAAGTTGGTGTCTATACAGGGCACTGCCAAATGTTTTAGGATAAACTAATAAGTAGACCCTGAAATTTTAAGGATGAAGTATTTAGGTTGATATTCTGAAGTTAGAAATGAATCAATCAGTACTTACTGAAAACAAAGTATTAGCTTGTCAAAAATGATGAAAAGAGGGGAGTTGCCTAAATGGCTACCATCTGACTACTACTAGTGCTGGTCTCACCACAGCTTTACTCTGTTGGGATACAATGCTCCTTTGCTTCTTCACTCACCAGAAGCAAAACATTAGCACCAGTCCCAAGATAAGAAGCAGGCCACAGCCTGTTTGGTAATCCACAGTCTTGCCCCATATGATGCAATGGTCTGTAAGCTTAGTGCAGCTTTTTCCTGGTAGATGCCTTGAATAGCAACCAGACCAATCAGGAATGCCAAGCACACACGCTCACTGCCTAAACTGAAACAGTGAGGAATCAATGCACTCTGCTCTTTCTCTCACCAGGAGTAGAATATAAGCACAGATTCCAAGTTGTCACCAGCCACTGGGGATGCACAAGCCAGTGCATTTCTTTGTGCTGTTCCCAAGCCCGGATAAATGGGGAGGGTTGCATCAGGAAGGGCATCCTGCATAAAATTTTGCCAAATCTTACATGCAGACAACAGTACAGAAATACATACCGTATCGGTCGAGGCCCGGGTTAACAACGATCGCCACCAGTATTATTGGCCAACAGGATGCTGGTGGAAATTGGGCTACTGTTGGCCGAAGGAGGAGAAGAGGGGGAAGGCATGCCCGATGGCAGGAAAAGGCTAGGACTGTGATAGTGAGGATCAAAACTTTGAATGTTGTAGTATGACTGGTATAGTGAGAGAGCTAGCTGATATGATGGACTGAAGGAAGGTTGGTATATTGTGTGTGCAAGAGACCAGATGGAAGGGGAGCAAGGCTAGGTGTATCGGAGGCGGGTTCAAATTGTTTTATCATGGTGTGGATGGGAGGAGAAATGGTGTAGGCATTATCCTGAAGGAACAGTATGCTAAGAGTGTTTTGGAGGTGAAAAGGGTGTCAGATAGAATGATGTTTATGAAGCTGGAAATTGAAGGTGTAATGATGAATGTTGTTAGTGCATATGCTCCACAAGTTGGGGGTGCGATGGATGAGAAAGAACAATTTTGGAGTGAGTTGGATGAAGTGGTGATGACTGTACCCAAAGGTGAGAGACTGGTGATTAGAGCAGATTTCAATGGGCATGTTGGTGAAGGGAACAGAGGGGATGAGGAAGTGATGGGTAGGTATGGTGGTAAGCAAAGGAATGCAGAAGGTCAGATGGTAGTTGATTTTGCAAAAAAGGATGGACATGGCTTTGATGAATATGTATTTCAACAAGAGGGAGGAGCATAGGGTGACATACAAGAGTGGAGGAAGATGTACACAGGTGGATTATATCTTATGTAGAAGGGCCAGTCTGAAGGAGATTGGAGACTGTAAAGTGGTGGTAGGGGAAAGTGTAGTTAGGCAGCATAGGATGGTGGTTTGTAGGATGACATTGGTGATCAAGAAGAGGAGGATGAGTGTGAGAGCAGCACCAAGGATCAAATGGTGGAAATTGAAAAAGGGTAATTGTGAGGTGATGTTCAGGGAAGAGTTAAGACAGGCACTGGGTGGCAGTGAAGAGTTACCGAATAGCTGGGTAACTACAGCAGAGCTAGTAAGAGAGATGGTTAGAAAGGTGCTTGGTGTGACATCTGAAAAGAGGAAGGAGGACAAGGAGACCTGGTGGTAGAATGAAGAAGTACAGCAGAGTATACAGAGAAAGAGGTTGGCGAAGAAGAAGTGGGATTGTCAGAGAGATGAAGAAAGTAGACAAGAGTATAAGGAGATGAGGTGCATGGCAAAGAGAGAGGTGGCAAAGGTTAACGATAAGGCGTATGAAGAGTTGTATAAAAGGTTGGACACTAAGGAGGGAGAAAAGGACTTGTACCGATTAGCTCGACAGAGGGACTGAGCTAGTAAAGATGTGCAGCAGGTAAAGGTGATAAATGATAATGAGGGAAAAGTACTCACAATCTAGGAGAGTGTGTTGAGCAGATGAAAAGAGTACTTTGAGGGGTTGATGAATGAATAGAATGAGAGGGAGAAAAGGTTGGATAATGTGCGGATAGTGAATCATGAAGTGCAGTGGATTAGCAAGGAGGAAGAACTAACCAGTTATTTAACATCCCACTGGTATCTAACAAGTTTCCCTTTTTACTACTTTATAAGAATCTTTATATTAGCTTTGCAAAAAAAAAAAAAAAAAAAAAAAAAGGACTCTGTATAAGTTTTTCCATATTTAGAATCTCAACAATGTTCTACTATTATCTTACTATTGTATAAATTGTGTGTTATGCTGTAAGTTATCTATGCTTGGAGCTTTTCTCTCCAGGCCTCTACTGAAAATGGACATGTATTCAGTTAGACTAGCCCGGTCAACAAATGTAAAATAAAATAAATAAATAAATAGCTATGAAGAGGATGAAGAATGGAAAGGCTGTTGGTCCAGATGACATACCTGTGGAAGCATGGAGGTGTTTAGGTGAAATGGCAGTGGAGTTTTTAACTAGATTGTTAATGAAATCTTGGAAAGTGAGAAGATGCCTGAGGAATGGAGAAAAAGTGTTTTGCTACCTATTTTTAAGAATAAGGGTCATGTGCAGAGCTGTAGTAACTACAGAGGGATTAAATTGATCAGTCACAGCATGAAGTTATGGGAAAGAGTAATGGAAGCTAGGTTAAGAAGGGAGGTGATGATTAGTGATCAGCAGTATGGTTTCATGCCAGGAAAGAGCACTACAAATGCGATGTTTGCTCTGAGAGTATTGATAGAGAAGTATGGAGAAGGTCTGAAGGAGTTGCATTGTGTCTTTGTGGATTTAGAGAAAGCATATGACAGGGTGCCTAGAGAGGAGTTGTGGTATTGTATGAGGAAGTCAGGAGTGCCAGAGAAGTATGTAAGAGTGGTGCAGGATATGTATGAGGGTAATGTGACAGCGGTGAGGTCTGTGGTGGGAGTGATGAATGCGTTTAAGGTGGAGGTGTGATTACATCAAGGATCAGCTCTGAGCCCTTCCCTATTTGCAATGGTGATGGACAGGATGACAGACGAGATCAGACAGGAGTCCCCGTGGACTATGACGTTTGCAGATGACATTGTGATCTGTAGTGAGAGTAGGGAAAAGGTGGAGATATGCTCTCGAAAGAAGAGGAATGAAGGTCAGCAGGACTAAGACAGAATATATATGTGTGTGAATGAGAGAGAGAATAGAGGAATGGTGAGGATGCAGGGAGTAGAGGTGGCGAAGGTGGATGAGTTTAAATACTTGGGATTAACAGTTCAGACTAATGGTGAGTGTGGAAGAGAGGTGAAGAAGAGAATACAGGCAGGATGGAGAGGGTGGAGAAGAGTGTCAGGAGTGATTTGTGACAGACGAGTACCAGTAAGAGTGAAAGGGAAGGTCTACAAGAGGGTAGTGAGACCAGCTATGTTATATGGGTTGGAGACAGTGGCATTGACAAAAAGGCAGGATTCAGAGCTTGATGTGGCAGAGTTGAAGATGTTAAGATTTGCACTGGGTGTGACGAGGATGGACAGGATTAGGAATAAGTATATGGGTCAGCCCAGGTTGGAAAGTTTGGAGACAAAGCCAGAGAGGCAAGATCACGTTGGTTTGGACATGTGCTGAAGAGAGATGCAGAGTATATTGGGAAAAATATGCTAAGGATGAAGCTGCCAGGTAACAGGAAAAGCGGAAGGCCTAAGATAAAGTTTATGGATGTGGTGAGAGAGGACATGCAGGTGGTTGGTGTGACAGATCAAGATGCAGAGGACAGGAAGAAATGGAAGCAGTTGATCTGCTGTGGCGACCCCTAACTGGAGCCGCCGAAAGAAGAAGAAGAAGATTCCTAGTTGTCACCTATAAAGCAGTTATTACACTTTCCAGTGATTATGTCTCCAGGAAATAATGTCTCTGTGACCTATCTCACACCAGGAGAAAACAGAAGCACTAATCCCAAGATGACTACTGAGAGGCAGAATGTGGGCTCTTCAATAATTGGTGGTCTTGCGATAGATGTTTCAGATTTTAAGGATAAGATGGAAAAAATGGGTTAATATCCTGAGCACTACAGCATGCATTAAGCAGCGAAATATGAAAGGGGGGTAACTTAAGCTTTAGCTATCTAAATGGAGAGCCTCTAATTTTAAAAGAGCAAGATAGATTGAAAGGGTTGGGCACTTTGTATTCTGGTTCTATGGAATTCAGTGGGATGGCCAATAAATTTAAATAGTTGAAGGGGAGTGATTTCACAAAATGATAATTTTGTGTTTACTCCCAACAGGCAATTAAAAGTGAAAGCAAATGAGATATGTGGTCAAATTTACACAAGGGGCTGGCAACTAGAAAGACAGCTGTGTTTATGAACACAACAGAAACAGGGTGAAAAAAATGTCTGTATGACTTACGAGAGACACAACTGTGGTGCCTTTCCCAGTTTTAATATGAAATTAAAAGGAGAACACAAGAAAATCCAGTATAAAGAAAACAAATCATAATATACAAAATAGAAGAAGGCAATAAAGTAATGCAAAATACAAGAAAGCAAAAGCAAACCAACCTTTCCCTCACAGCAAGTTGTGACAGAGCCTGGGTGAGCTTTTCCAGTAAAGCTTTGAAATGTTTTATTTTACCCCTTAAATAGAAGGTTCAGTTCCTCTCTTCACCCTCAGTTCACAGATAATTAGCCTTAACTGACTTGTTCTATCTTCTGTATGACTCCTATAGGTTCATAGGAGGTTACTAGGCTAGCAGCACAAAAGCCTTTACAAGCCTAGCCATGTTAATTCCAAGCATCCCCATTTGTTTGTTTTTTTTTTGGGGGGGGGGTGGTTTGCAAAACTAATTTATGAACAGAGTGAGTCTGTGATCATCACCAGCTACCCCTGCCCATGAGGGGCATGGGTGCAACCCCAGGGACAAATTTATGGTCTCCATCCAGTTATTTAGATTGCATTTGAATAGGGTCATTGAGGAGCTCTGTTTTACACGAATAAGGAGTATATTCCAGAGAAGCTGCAGTCTCTGGGAGACATATCTGTCACTCCAACATGATATGTTAATGCCACAAGTTAGGTTGAGATCCCTAGAGCGAGTGACTCTTGAGCCACTAGACTTGCGGATGTGCAGCATTTCCATTAAGGCAGGGTTGGAGATTGCCCTATAGGTCATGCACAAGTCACCTCTCAGGAGCCTAAAAGATACAGAGAACTGACAGGGATTTCAGCCTGACCATGTAGGTCATGATTTGGATTCCTTGTATTTTCTTAGTGAGAAACCTCTGAGGTTTCTCCAGCTCCTACAAGTGTCTGGTGAGAACGGTAAAGTACTTGGCTAGCTGCTCTTCTGGACTATTTTAAGCCTAGTCAATTTTCTTTTCAAAGGTGAAAATTTAACCCTGTACTTTGTGACTCAGAGGTAAATACCTTAATGAATACACCAAACCTGTATTGAAAACTATCCTCACACATACACAACCTGAAAATAAAGCATATCACACACTCAGGAATGCAGCACCCACCTTATGCTGCACTCTGCACTCTATGTCAGCGATCCATCTACTTGCTGTGGGAATTGAATCCACAGCTGTCTGCACCCAAGGACAGTGTGGTACCTCTTGCACCACTGACACTCATGCACCACTGACACTGGTCCTTAATTGACCTGTTCTAGTTTCTGTGTGCCTTACAGGAGACACAGCTGTGGTCTCTTTCCTAGTTTTCATATGCAATTAAAAACAGAACATGAGTAAAATATAGTGTAAAGAAAACAAATCACAATATACAAAATAGAAGAAGGCGATAAAATAATACAAAATACAAGAAAGCAAAGGCAAACTAATGTTTCCTTCACAGCAAGTTGTGACAGAGTCTGGGTGAACTTTTCCAGTGCTCATACCCAATTATTTCAGGCTGCATTCTCAAACAGATAAATAGAGAGACAGACAAATAAATAAACCTACAAATGATTTCAAGGAGTATGGAAAAACCTGTGACCAGGTTAAGAAATTTTGATTTAGTCCCTAAAATCTCCAGAATCCAAAGAACTAGGCTTGTAATAAGCAGTCTCTGGTAAGTAACAAAATTGTAAGGGTTAAAAGTGGTAGTCTGTGTAGTTATGTTAAGGCCAAGATCTTTTATGGCAGTACTATCTGCCAGAAGGTTAAAATATTAATAAATCTGTTCCACACAAGTCTGTGCAACAAAACTATGCCTCCAAATATTTTTATTCACATTTCTTGCCAAAATGATTCATACTACAATATGTATGAACTCTATATCAGAAAAATGCAATGATTTCTTCATCTTCATTGCAGTTACAGCTGTCTGACATGGTAAGCAGTTTTCTGATAATTTAAGTCCTGACAGAAAGTGCTTCTTATTTCTGTTTATTATTGCTGACATGATGTGATGGAAATTCACCTTACTGTTGATTAATGTTGATTTTGAATAAAACATTAAATAACAGAAGAAATTAAACATACCAGGACAATCCATCAGTGAAAGCAAACCCCCTGTTGAGATTAAATTTCCAATGGCTAATTTAGCACTTATCCCTCAAAATGTGTACTTCTGTAACTGTAGTTTTCTATTGCCTGCTACTCAGTGTGGCACACTAAATTGTTTGTCACTAAGCAGGTAGAAAGCTAATGGAATGAACCCAGGAAAACCATGCTGTAGTTTTATATATAATTATATTACACCTTAAGTATCATTTGATACCATCAGTGTCTCATAATTGGACTGTAATTTGAATGGGTGCATCAGTTTGTATAATGTCTGAAACTCATCTTTTTCAGAATGATTTTCCTTCCAATATTTAACTTGAAGGTTTTGTTGCCAGGTTTCTAATGATTAAAACCCCCATCTTGACTTTATAACCAAACTAGTAAGAGACCAGCACAGAGTTCATTTGCATGTTCCTTGGGATAAGTTGCACATTTATTCATTTATTTATTTAACAGGTAGGAGAAGTGGATCGTCAGGGCCCCTTTCTCAGTGATGTCCTACTAAAGGTTTAAATACATGTTGCTGCTTTCTGCATTAAGCATGAAGATATTAAATTCAGTATAATACCTTAACCTGTTGTTTTTACAGTAATATTCACAGGTTTCCCAGGAACCATTTCATTAGTGAATTATGTGGCTGCCATTATCTGCTTCCAATGTGCCTGCACTACCAGGATACATAATGAGGTGTTTTACCTGTATTAACTAGGATACAGAAATACTTAAGTCGTGCATACAACGGGCTTTGTATTAAGATTACCAGTTCATTTCTGGAGAAAATTTGCCTGACAGTTTGAATTTTTGCTAGATGTAAAGTTATTATGGGAATTACAACTTAGAGGAGTGTACATTATTGTGAAATATGTACCTGACAGGGCAGGCATGAGCCCAAGGCAAATCCTAGGGTATCAAAAATGCTCAGAAGAGGCAAGAGTAAATCTCATCCATAGCACTAGTCCCTCCACAACAATACTTTTATTAATTAAATAAAAAAATGAAAACTGTTAAATATTCTTTTTCCATACATACATACATGCGATCACGGAATATACATAGTTGCGATCTACTTGACAATTGCATGACCTGATTACATGTTTTTAATTTGCAAAAGAATATATTTTTGGAACTCTTAAGATGAAAGTGAAAGAGTGTTTGTGATGAAATGAGGCAGTGCCATCTGTACCAGGTAGAGTAGGGCAGTGCATGTGTAGCATATACCATCATAGCTAGCTGGAGTTTTGTAAAGAAATTTATGTCATTTGACTATCACACTGATTTGTACAGACACATGTGTTAAAAAATGTACTTGTAAAGTTGTTTGTATTAAAAATGCATCAACAGTGGGCCCTTCTGTACAGAAAATAGATATACATCTATGTTAGACAATATTGTTATAACTGATTAAATGTATATGTTTTAATAGAGAATTCTGGAAGGGAAGAGGTTAATCTCAGTCCAGCTATGTTTGAAAAATAGGTTGAAAATTAAATGGGTTGGTTTAGGTCATAAAAATGTTATCTTACAGGTCTGATTGCAGCCAGAGACAAAAATGTTTGGGAAAACCAGGGCTAGACTTCTTACTATATTGTCCTTAGGGATGAACTAATTGCAACCCTTGAAGGGTGGAAGTTTTTCAAATTGTTTTATAGCTTTCATATGCTGCAACAGATCTTAGCAAAGCTCTGGCTGTGTATTGTACTGGATCTACTTTTAAATATCGAATTTCCAAAATGCAGAAGATGAAAATACCAAGACCAAAATGTAGAAGCCTCATTACTCTGAAAGTCTGCAATCCCAAATGTTGAAATAGTGAAACAGCTATTAAAACCATGCTATAAAAGTTTAAAGAGGTTGTATGACTTAAAGACTTTGTAAGTTGTAGTAAAAAAAAAAAAAAAAAAAAAAAAAAAATGGCTGGTGTTACATTGCAAGCTCTGGTAAGTGTCAGAGAGATCTATAGTACTGTAAAGTCTGACAAAAGTAAGCAAGTCTTGTTTAAAAAAGGTTAAGGAGATTCTTTTGCACTTTAGATATACAGCCATAGAGGGTGGAAAAGTATGTTTAACATTTTCATTGGTGTATGGTCAAGCTTAGATTTAATATATTAATTAGCAAGGGTGCGGGTGTGCACGGGGGCTTGCCCCCTACTTAAAATTATAGATGTAGATAGTCATTTGCTTTTGTTTGTTGCTGTGTTTTTTCTGGTGGTGATTAAGAAGGTTAGATTTACTTGTTGTTTTTAGATATTTTGGGTGTCGTTGCTTTGAAGTTTCAGGAAATTGCACTTTCAGTATTTTGGTCTTTTGCATTTTTATTAATTCGATATTTAAAAGTGGATTCACTGCACTAGAGTCAGGTGGCCAGATGTGATGACATTCTATAACCAGCTCTGAAATTATTATTTTTTACATATTAGTGAAAGATACTACCCTGGAAAGCTGGAAGTTTTTTGAAATAGTTTGTAGCTTTCAGATGCTGCAACAAATCTTACAAAGCTCTGGGTGTGCATTGTACCAGAATCAAGTGAAAAGATGTGATGTCATTCTATAACCAGCTCTGAAATTATTTTTTTAGATATTAGTGAGAGATATGACAGAACTCTCACAGCAGCACTTTGCTTCTCTGAATCTGGCAGGAAAGATCTCTAACAAATATCTCACGCAACCTCACACCTCATCTTGCCTTGCTGTAGTAAGCATCTCAACACTCATCATCGTGCCTTGCTGTAGTAAGTAACTTAACTGAGGAACAGTAACTCTTTAGTCAGTCAGAAAAATATAGTGAGATTGGTTAAGTATTGTTTTTCTGCATCTGCGTGAATCTATTCAACTGTGTTATTTTTTATATCTCCTATGACTGAAACACTGGTGTTTATTGTAACTGGATATTCAGTATTCTCATATTTTCTATTTTATTATTTATTATTAAATATTTCTATACCTTTCATTGTGACTGGTATTTTAGAGAATACTTTTAGCATGTTAGGAGTAGTTATGCTTATTTTAGTGACACTGTGGCCACTCCTGAAAGCCTTGCTGCATTCGTCAAACTCTACCATTTGTATTAGCTTTAATTGTACTCAGTATAATTGGATATCCTTGTAAGAGCCATAAAATATCTGACTGGTGGCAGCATAATTACCCTATCATCTGGGCAGAAGGGGAAAAGCTGGGAAATCTGTGTCAGCCTTTCCCATATGTGTGTGTGTGTGTGTGTGTGTGTGTGTGTGTGTGTGTGTGTGTGTGTGTGTGTGTGTGTGTGTGTGTGTGTGTGTGTGTGTGTGTGTGTGTGTGTGTGTGTGTGTGTGTGTGTGTGTGTGTGTGTGTGTGTGTGTGTGAGTGTGTGTATGTGTATGAGTGAAAATCAAATATCCAAGTGTGTGTGTGTCGTCTGCTTGAAACAGGGACAGTGGGTTCTGTCAGTGAGCCAGTTTGCTCCCCATCTGGTAACATATGGATTGATGCCTAGTTGAGAGAGTTTGTCTATTATACCTGAGTGGGGAAGATCAAGATAGGTGGTGTACACTGTCTTCCCCTTGTCCATGGCTTTGTTGACTGTCTCAAAGAAGTCTACCAAATTTAACAGGCATGACCTCCCCTTGATGAAACCAAACTGTGTGGGATCAAGTGTTTGGAGGTTGCCAATGTCCTTGTTAATGAGGTCCATATAATCTACTCCATGGCCTTGCAGATCAGGCTAGTTAGGCTGTTGGGTCCATAATTTCCTGGATCGGTGGACTCTCCACCTTTATGCAAAGGGATGACAGTGCCTGTTTTTCACTCGGCTGGGATGAAGCCAGTACGCAGGCTTTGGTTGAATAGGGTGATTAATGGTGCTGCAAATTCCTGCCTGAGTTCATGTAGGATGCAGCTTGGGATGTTATCAGGTCCCATGGAGACTGTATTTTGTAACTTTGACAGGGCAGTGATGACTTACTCCCTAGAAATAAGGGGAGGGGGGGCAGGTGCTGGAGATGTTCTGATTTACTGATGGGGGACAGAGGGGTAAGGTTTTCACTTAACCTGTCTGCCAGCAGGTTGGTTATATCTATAGCGTTTGTGTATGTGGTGTCCTTGACCACCAGTTCTAAGCAGATCTGAGTGCTTCCTTTGAGATTGCAGACATATGTAAAGAAGGCCCTATGATTGTCTTTAGTATATCTGGCTAGGTTGGAATCAAAGATTGCTTTGGAGGATTTAACTAGTGCAATTATTTGCTTGTTCTGGCTAAGGAGAGACTGCTTCCAATTAGGCACCTGGTCCTTCTTGGTCCTGGACAGCAATTTTTTCTTTTTATTATATAGTTTATTTATTGCAGATGTCCACCAAACAGATTCAATCTTCCTTGAGGAGGTTGATTTTGTCCTGTCATGTATTCCTGATTTCATGCAGCAATATAAATGCTCATATAGTACTTTGGTGTAGGTTTGTACATATGTGCCAGTTTCTATAGAGTGGGAGGGGGCTGTGAGGCTGTAAAGCTGTTTATACCTTCCCTCAGGAGGTTGTAATCAGCTTTGGAGAAGTTTTTTTTGTTTGACCTTAGCTGAGGGGGGGGGGGGTTGTTGCGATGGTGACTTTGAAAGTGACTGGTTTGTGATTGGATCTTACCAGGGAGGATGATACTGTAGGGATGCTGCAGTGGTTATTCATGTTGGTTAATACAAAGTCCAAGATTTTTTGACCTAGTGTTACCTTGTTACTCTTAAACCTGCTAGGAAGGAGGCAGGGGCAACAATTGTACCATGTTAACATGTTGAAGCCTTACCATGATAGGGAGGACCTGGTCTGACTATTTACAGTATATGGCAGGAGGATCTGGTGACTGATCTCAGTGAGGCTTGGACGTGCACCTCAGTAGAAGGTGTAGCACTGTCCCAGCAGCTACCCCCTACCCAGTTTGAGAAATATGAGCAATATTGCAGGAGTTTTGGGGGCATGTTCACTGGAAAACCTTGGTGCATCCATCTCATGCAGCATCATGTGGATACAGGACCCCAAAAGCATATTAAACAGGCCCCTTAGAGGGTTCCTGATTGAGTCAGACAGACTCTGAGGGAGGAGATGCAGGAAATGTTGGAACTGGGGGTTAATCCAGGGATCCAGCAGTCTCTGGGCCTCCACAATAGAGTTGGTAACAAAGAAAGATGGCAGTACGAGGTTCTGTGTGGACTACAGAAAACTAAATAGTCACACAGAGTCAGATGCTTGCCCTATGCCTAGGACAGATGAAGCCTTAGAGCAGCTGGGTGGGGCTAAGTATCTGACCACTATTGATCCTGCCAAGGACAACTGGCAGGTGCTCTTGAATCCCACTGCTAGAGAGAGGTCACATTTTGTGACTCCTTTTGGATTATATGAGTTCACAAAGATGCCCTTTGAGATGAAAAATGTCCCAGCCACGTTCCAGAGGCAGGTTGATCATATCCTAGCAGGAGCAGGAAACTATGCCCTTGCTTACCTGGATGATATTGCAATCAAAATCCATTCCTGGCAAGAGCACCTTCAGTATGTCAGGGAGGTCCTGGGCAGACTGCAAAGGGTAGGATAGACCATAAGCCAAGTAAGTATCAGGTGGGTATGGCAAATATCTCCTATCTAGCACATAGAGTGGGGAGTGGTAACATCAGGCCAGAACCTGCCAAAGTGAAGCTATTAAGGTGTGGCCTGCCCCTGTTACCAAAAAGCAGGTGAGGGCATATTTGGGGACAGCGGGGTACTATAGAAAGTTTGTTTCAGTTATAATACAATAGCTGCTCCCCTCACAGACCTGATGAGAAGGAACAGGCTAGATAAGGTAGTGTGGACCCCAACCTATAACCAGGCATTCCAAAACATTAAAGGGACTTTGGGGGGAACCCCTGTGTTAGCCAGTCTAGACTATAACAAAGAATTTGTTGTGCCGGTGGATACTTCAAACCATGGGGTGAGGGCTGTACTCAGCCAGATTTCCTCAGAGGCAGAAGTGTATCGAGTTGTATGCCTTAGCCATAGACTCCAACCCAGGGAGGAATGTTATGCAGTTGTAGAATAAGAATGTCTAGCCATAGTATGGGCACTGCAAAAACATCAGTCCTATCTTTGTGGAAGGAAATTCACTATGGTTATAGACCACAATCCCATAACATGGCTTACTGTGCCAGCCAGCAAAATGTCAAGTTATTAAGGTGGAGCCTATGGTTACAGGCATATGACATGACAGTGCAGCACTGCAGTGGGGTCAGCAAGGCCAATGCAGATGGGCTGTCAAGACAGGGTATAGTTGAAAGTGTTCCAAGACAGACCCATTTCTCTCAAGCAACATTTTTCCAGGGTCATTTGAAAGACTAGCTTGAGTCTTTAAAGGAGGGAGAGATGGGATTATATGAGGTATTGCCATCTGTGTCAGCAGGAGTAGGGCAGTGCATGTGTAACATATGCCAGAATAGCTAGCTGGAGTTTTCAAATAATTTTATGTCATTTGAATATCACACTGATTTGTACAGATGTTGTGAACAGAAAATAGATATACATGTATGTCAGACAGGATTATTATAATTGATTAAGTGCATATGTTTCAACAGAGAATTCTGAAAGGGAAGAGGTTAATCTCAGTACAGCTAATTTTGAAAAAATAGGTTAAAAATTTAATGGGCTGGTTTAAGCCATAAAGATTTTATCTTACAGGTCTGATTGCAGCTAGAGATAAAATGTCTAGGAAAACCAGGACTAGGAATCTTACTGTAATGTCGTTAGGGGTGAACTAATTACTACCCTGGAAGAGTGGAAGTTTTTTGAAATTGTTTTGTAGCTTTCAGATGCTGCAACAGATCTTGACAAAGCTCTGCGTGTGCATTGTTCCAGACTCAGCTGAAAAGATGTGATGTCATTCTATAACCAGCTCTGAAAAGATTTTTTTTAGATGTTAGTGAGAGATATGATGGAACTCTTGCAACAGCACTTCATTTCTCCAAACCTGACAGGAAAAATCTCACACAAATATCTCACACAACCTCACACCTCATCTTGCCTTGCTGTAGTAAGCAACTCAACACTCATCATCTTGCCTTGCTGTAGTAAATAACATAACTAGGGAACAGCAATTCTTTAGTCAATCAGGAAAATATAGTGAGATAAGTTAAGTACTGCTTTTCTACATCTGTGTGACTCTAATCAACTGTGTTAGTTTTTATATCTCCTATGACTGAAACACTGGTGTTTATTGTAATTAGATATTCAGTATTTTCATGTTTTCTATTTTTATTTATTTAACATTTGTTGACCGGGAAAGTCTGACTTGGAATAAAGCAAATTTTCAGCGGAGGCCTGAGGAGAAATGTTCCAGATGCATGTCTTTGAAATGTGAGAGGAAACCAGGCACCTGGAGGAAACCCACATGAATGCAGGGAGGACATGCAGACTCCACACAGAAGGCACTCCAGATGAGAATCAAACTGGAGAACCTCTTGCTGTGAGGCAACAATGCTGCACCACTGCACCATCCAAATAATAATAAATCATTTTATTTATTATTAAATATTTCCATACCTTTCATTGTGGCTGGTCTTTTAGAGAATACTTTTAACATCTTAAGAGTACTTATGCTTATTTTAGTGATACTGTGGCCACTCCTGAAAGCCTTGCTGTATCAGTCAAACCCTACCATATGTATTAGTATTAATTTTACTCAGTATAATTGGGTACTCTTGTAAAGGTCTTCGAGTAGTTGACTGGTGACAGTGTAATTACGCTATAGTCTGGGCAGAGGCCAGGTGTTTGTGTGTGTGTGTGTGTGTGTGTGTGTGTGTGTGTGTGTGTGTGTGTGTGTGTGGGTGGGTGGGTGTGTGTGTGTGTGTGTGTGTGTATATATATGTATGTGAAAATCAAATATCCAAGTCTGTGTGTCAAGTACTTGGAACAGAGACAATGAATTCCAAAGTGGTCAGTGTGGGGTCTTGTTTGGGGCCTGGAGAGAGAGAGAGAGAGAGAGAGAGAGAGAGAGAGGGTCCAGCCTCAGGTCTGGAGTGTACTTCCTGTGTGATCTTAAGGGTAGCTGAGCTTGCTGCATCTGAAAATACTGTGCTTATCCATTTTTGTTCCAAGTGGTCATCCCTCACTGGTGTCAGTGGTGAGGATTGAGAAGTCTTGATTATTGGCCTGGAGTAGGGACCGCCACAGTGTTAATAAAAATTTGTTGAGTTGTATTAGTTGGAACAGATAAATATTTGTCATAATGACAATGTTTAACATGTTCATAGGTTCATAAGTTCATAGGTGTGTACTAGGCTAATGGCCCTGGGGCCTTTACAAGCCTAGCCCATAGGTTTACCCTGGCGTCGTACCACCTGACCTTAGTTCCCAGTGTCTCTGTCGAGTAAAGTCACCAGAGTGATACCTGGGGTGAATTTTCTATTTCCCATCCACTCATCAAAATTCTTTTGAAGAGGTCCAGTGAGGTCCTCTGCTTGACATGTATGACAAGTCTATTCCATAGCATGGGCAGTCTCTAGGTTATGAACCTGTCCCTCCAGCATGTTCTGTTGATTGTGGTAATGAGGTTGAGGTCTGTGGAGCGAGTGATGCAGAGGGATTGGGATTTCTTTAGATGTAGCATTTCTAACAGAGCTGGGTCAGACATGGCTTTGTAAGTCAAGCAGAGATCGCCTCTAAGTAGGCGATATGCGACAGAGAATAGTTGGAGTGTTTTCAGTCTGTCCATATAGGACAAGTGTTTAAGGCCTAGGATCCTCTTTGTGAGGTATGTCAGTAATTGTTTTAGGGAACACATTCAGAAATTGCAGTATTTATGTGCAGAACTTTAAGCTGTTGGTTATTTTGTGTTACTTTTATAGTAGTGCAGAGGTCCAAAGCTCTGAGCTGTAAATGAGCAGCTTGTTGCACACATGGTACATGGTTTGATTTCTTCCACTTTCATTTACCTACTGTGTGATTCTGAGCAAGTCACTTAATGAAACAGTGCTTATGTGCTCCCTCTGAAAATGGGCAATCTTATCCAGTAGGCTTATTTGGTCTACAGATAGATAAAAAAATTCTAGGAGGAATGTGCAAGGGAATTATTCAACAAAAGTAAAATTAATATTAAAAAAAATGTACAACCATTAGTTGTTTAGCAGTGCATGCTCATTATAAATCAAGCACTATCAATGGGAACGAGTCTGGTTCAGAAACCCTTTACTATAGAAATGAGTTCAATGGATACTGTTAGATAGCCACAGTAATCCACATCACACAGCAGGTAGCCAGTCTGAAAAACAAGCTATTTCAGCTATCAAAACATAAAAAATAATCATCCTTGTCCCTTTCTACAGTACAAATGCCTAAGATAAAACATTCAAAACTTACCTAAGATTCATCAAACTGCATCTGGATAGGAATTTTAATTCACTTTTCAATATATGAGAAATGATTCTGACACATTATAGCAGTAGTCTAAAACTGAAAATGGTTAACTACAGTCCCTAACATACCAAAGTGCAGTGACTGCATTATCACAATGGACTGTAATGTACCAGCATTATCACCTACTCATTCAAAAAGCAATTGCACCCACTTAGAAAGTTATAATCACCCCATCTTCATAGGTTCATAAGATGGTACTAGGCTACTGACCCAAGGGTCATTACACGGTTATCTGTTAAATCACAATATAATACAAGATGAGAGATATTGTCTATGCCCAAGGTTTTTCTAGCAAAGACTACTCATGTCCAGGAGAGACGCTGGTGCAGTCCTTGGTAGAAATTTACGGTTTTCCATCCAGTGATCCAGGTTGCATTTAAAGAGGGTCATGGACTGCTAATCCATTGTGCTCTGCATGGGAGGTTTCAAATCCCACTCTCATCAGTGTTTGATGTTGTTCTCAGTAGTGCCTTTGGATGGTGCAGTGGTGCTGTGGTAGCATTATTACATCACTGCAAGAGGTTCTCCAGTTTGATTCTTGGCTGGAGTGCCTTCTGTGTGGAGTCTGCATGTCCTCCCTGCATTCATGTAAGTTTCCTCAGGGTGCCCCAGTTTCCTCCCATGTTACAAAGACATGCATCAGGAGCATTTCTCCCTGGCCTCTGTTGAAAATCAGCTTTGTTCCAAGTTGGACTTTCCCAGTAAACAAATGTTAAATAAATAAATAAATGGAGCTGCTCAACTTGACATGAACTGGAAGCCTACTCCAGTGGAGCGGCAACCTCTGAAAGATGTATCTGTCTCTCCAGCAGGTCCTGTTTATGTCTCAGACTAGATTAAAGTCATTGGAACAGGTGACAATAGTCCCATTTGAATTATGGATTTGCATCATTTCCATTAGATGTGGGTCAGAAATAGCCCTGAAAACCAGACATAAGTTGCCTTTATATGCTACTGACTACAGTGACAGCGATTTTTCTTAGTTAGATATCTCTGAGGTTTCTCAAGTTGCTGTAGGTGTCTGGTATGGTACATACCAAAGAGGGCATTCTATTCAGTAATAGGCCTGATGAGGGAAGAGTAAAGGGGAGTTATAACCTCGTTTGCTCTTGAGGCAATGCCTTTGCTAATCAGCTGCACTACTGACACTTAATAATACAACTGTGACATTGAGCAAACCAGTGTTTTCAGTCTATTTTGTTTAGCTATTTATTTAATAGTACTACAGAATTAATAAATACTTTTTAAGACACCTTGCAAATTCTGCCTGTCACTAGCATGTTATTTAATAATATCCCACATTTATAAACCCTATAATTAAAGACAGAAATGTGTCAAGAAAATAGCAGATGAATGCATTTATGTTATTAATACCAAGACATAATTCCAATATTGTAATTGCCTTTTTATTAATTTGCATTGGAACATAGTATTTTAAATTGCTCTGCATTTGCCATGTGTGGATCAGAGTTGCACCTCTATTAATATTAATGTGAAACTGTAACTGATGATTTCTATGCAGCCACTGAATACGTCAGAACATGTGGAGAGACACATCCATAATTATTTCTGTACTGCTAGATGCTGTTCTCTGTGCTAGAGGAAACCTAGGGTTTCACAGATCCCTGCCAGAAAACTCACTTGTCTGGTGTTTTCAAAGCCAGCAAAACTGCTCTAAATTCATTGATAGTTGTATAAAGAGGGTTAAGTGAGGAGCCATTTTCCCCTTGAACAATGCAGGATCATAGATGGATACCTAAGTACAATCTAGAGAATTCATTATCTAGGTCTGATTTTTTTTTTGTAAGGCAAAAGTACACCTTTCTGGAATGGCTGGAAGAGTAAGACCTTCAAACAATTCTTCCACATTTGAATGAAAGAATGGTAATAACTGTTCTGTGTAGTTTGACCCCTGATGCCAACAATGCTTCAACGGCTATTTACATTTCCTTGCTTGTGGTCTGGCACATAGCTCCATGAAGATAGAGACTTACATTTCTGGGTTTTGAAATGCTGCTATGTTAGTCAGTGATAAGGACTTCTATATGGAAAAAAACAAATCTAAGTCAACTCACCTATCCTTGAGTGAGAAACACAGTTGATATAGTGAATTCCAACAACTGTCCTAAAAATTGATTGCTTTGAGGAAAGAAAACAAAAACACTGATATGGATTCCAGACTGCTCCTAAAAATGGATCTTATAAAGAAACTTAACACATGTGCTACTTGGCTTAGCATGATTATAGATAAAAAAGTTTAGCATTAAACACAAGCAGATCTGGCAACCAAGATTTGTGTTTATTTCTCTCAAGCAATCATTCTATGAAGGAAAATATAAACTTTTTGAGTTCTTAGGTAAGCAAAACTTGGAGCTAAGTACTTTGTAAACATTATCAAGGTTAGGTTTTGACAGAAAGGAAAAGCTGAAAATTAAAAGTGAATTTTGCCCACCTAGACCCATACAACTTCATTAACTGCTTCAAAAATAGGATTAGGTGGAGACATCTTCTACACCTAGGACTGTCATGAAGGCAAGTCAGTCTTGTGAAAGCAAATTCATAAAGGTCAGCATTCAGACCTTTTTGTTAAACTATTCAGTAGTAACAAATCTGTCAGTTTTCTGTCTTTCTATTGGATCATACAAAGATTTCTGGAAACTGTTGGTTGGGAAGATGAATATAATACACTGATGAAGAAGGAACCAGATCTTGTACATGAGGTTGACAAGTACCAGGTAGACATGGTTGATTTTCTTCTATTCATAAGATTGGTTCTTGAACCACATTTCTTGACTGGAGTGGTATTTATCATACTCTTCATTTACCTGTCAGGAGAACTCATCGGGAATAGGGATGCTCACAAACTCCCACATGAATGACATCTAGCTGGAGATGTTGCTACTAAAATGACTGTGAGTTGAAGAAAGGAAAATTGTCTGTTGTTTGTGCATAAGCACCTAACAAACAGGTGATGTTCTTGCTGTCTATGGGAGCTCTGCTTGATAGGGTACTATCTACTGACACCATGGTTTTAGTGGTAGAAGACAATACTCAAATAGGGCAGGAAAGGAAGGACTAGTTTTCCCAAACCTGAGTGGTGAAATGTTATTTGACTTGTGTGCTAGTCATTGAATAGCTGTAACAAACTGCATATGCAGGCATAAGACTGGTCATAGGGAGCTTAGGGATGACTGTAATGAAAGCATATACAGACACAAGCCTGCTCATATGGGTCTCAGGGACTGCCATAATAAAGGCATAATCAGACATAAGGCTGCTTATAGGGGTATCAATGATAGCCACAATGAACAGGATATTCAGACAGAAGGCTGCTTATAGGGGTCTTAGGGGGTGGCCATAATGAAAGTATGTTATGTAGGAACAGTTGTACAAGGTGACGTCTGTCTAATTTCTTCCAGCACTATATGCAGTATTTAGCATTCATTAACTGGGATCAAATTATGGTTGACAGGTCTTATTTATTTTGGGTATATTTACTTGGTGTCTTCACAGGTGACATATTATATGACACTTCCACCATGGATGTACCACTGCCTAATGTTGGGAATGACTCAGATTCTGACAATGCTGACAATGTAAATATGTCAGGGTCAGGGCAGAGTCACTGTGTGGAATATACAGAATGTAGAATCCAGGTCCTGTGGAGCCTAACTTAGATGCACAGGTAGACACTGGAGAACAGGGAGTCACTGATCTGGCTGAAAAGGGGATGTTTTCCCCTGTGGAGCACACCTGCTTAGTTGCTGCAAGCTCTACAGGGGTCAGCCTGCTGGTGCAACAAATACTGCTCCTCTGAACTAAATGTTTCACTATCCACAACCAAGTGAATGTACCAGACCATCATAGATGGACATTCTTTGGTGAAATGGTATGCGTTTTACAGGGTGTTTGAGATGACTCGAAGAACTGTTTGTCCCATATGCGCAGCATACTGGGCATGTTCTACAGGCAGCTTACACAACTCAGGTCTCAAAGTGCTCACAGAACACATGGCTGCTCTACTACTCACTACTCCAAAGTTGAGGGCCATCATTGATAGGGAGGGCATAGGTTAAGCACCATCTAGTCTGGAGGTGAGTAGGGTCAGGCATAGGGTGCGGAGCTTGTGCAACAGACATGTCTGGTATAGGCCATCACTCTCCTTCATGAAACATGCTTACCTCAAGGCAAAGGCTTATAAGTGCCTGTGAACCTCCCCAGAGAGGAAGCACCTGTAGACAGGAGCATGCACAGGATGCACATGCATCTACTGTGGATGTCCTAGAGCTGTCAGTACAAGTTCACTACAGTGCTGCATCATCTGCTGAGGCTCTATTCCAGCAGAGACATACATATACCTGCAATACCCACTTAGACACACACGCACACACACACACACACACACACACACACACGCACACACACACACACACACACACACACACACACACACACACACACAAACACACACTCACACAATAACAGCATCATCCACCAGCCCAGTGTACTATATCCCTGCTCCCACACATTGCACTCAGCACCTGGCCAAATGATAATAACTGAGCTGAGTGCTCTCTCCATTGTACTTCATTAGTTGATAGCCTATATTTGATGCGCAGTGTGGTCAGTCCATTCAGAGTTAAGCACAACCTGCTTGTAGTTTTGCATGCATCAGTTTTATTGTTCTTTATATGCTTTAATGTGGTCCATAGTTATGAGACATCAGCTACCTATTACTCAGTGCCATAATGCTCTGCATTCATCATTATCCGACATGGTCCTCCACTGCTGCCAAATCCTCCACTGTCTCCTCATTGTGCTCATCCTCCACTGACTGATACAGTGGGACATGTTCCTACTGAATGCTCACTCCATGCTACTACTGTTTCCTCAATATTATGTTATGTAAAATAACTGAGGCAAAGTAACTGTTGGTACTCATGCCAGGGTCATACTTCAGGACACCACCAAATACATCTAGGCTGTGAAAGTTCTCCTTAAGTAGGCCTAACAAAAGCTTAACAATGATCCTGGTTTATAACAGGATTTTTCTGTAACCAATGTATGTCATGACCTGTGGATTTCTGATGGGTGTCATCAAATATGGCTCCAGGGTGTATCTTGCATTCAATGACAATGAGATGGCCTTAGGGGAAAAAACACCCCTCATATAAAAGGCATACTGGGCATGTTCTACAGGCAGCTTACACAACTCAGGTCTCAAAGTGCTCACAGAACACATGGCTGCTCTACTACTCACTACTCCAAAGTTGAGGGCCATCATTGATAGGAAGGGCATAGGTTAATAACCATCTTGTGTGTACGTGAGTAGGGTCAGACATAGGGTGCGGAGCTTGTGCAACAGACATGTCTGGTATAGGCCATCACTCTCCTTCATGAAACATGCTTACCTCAAGGCAAAGGCTTATAAGTGCCTGTGAACCTCCCCAGAGAGGAAGCACCTGTAGACAGGAGCATGCACAGGATGCACATGCATCTACTGTGGATGTCCTAGAGCTGTCAGTACAAGTTCACTACAGCGCTGCATCATCTGCTGAGGCTCTATTCCACAGAGACATACATATACCTGCAATACCCACTTAGACACACACACACACACACACACACACACACACGCACACACACACACACACACACACACACACACACACACACACACACACACACACAAACACACACTCACACAATAACAGCATCATCCATCAGCCCAGTGTACTATATCCCTGCTCCCACACATTGCACTCAGCACCTGGGCAAATGATAATAACTGAGATGAGTGCTCTCTCCATTGTACTTCATTAGTTGATAGCCTATATTTGATGCACAGTGTGGTCAGTCCATTCAGAGTTAAGCACAACCTGCTTGTAGTTTTGCATGCATCAGTTTTATTGTTCTTTATATGCTTTAATGTGGTCCATAGTTATGAGACTTCAGCTACCTATTACTCAGTGCCATAATGCTCTGCATTCATCATTATCCGACATGGTCCTCCACTGCTGCCAAATCCTCTACTGTCTCCTCATTGTGCTCATCCTCCACTGACTGATACGGTGGGACATGTTCCTACTGAATGCTCACTCCATGCTACTACTGTTTCCTCAATATTATGTTATGTAAAATAACTGAGGCAAAGTAAATGTTGGTACTCATGCCAGGGTCATACTTCAGGACACCACCAAGTACATCTAGGCTGTGAAAGTTCTCCTTAAGTAGGCCTAACAAAGGCTTTTAACAATGATCCTGGTTTATAACAGGATTTTTCTGTAACCAATGTATGTCATGACCTATGGATTTCTGATGGGTGTAATCAAATATGGCTACAGGGTGTATTTTGCATTCAATGACAATGAGATGGCCTTAGGGGAAAAACACCCCTCATATACCATTGATATAAGTCCTATGTGTGACATATGTGTGAATCATGGGTGCTGTCTGAGTGGCCTTTAGACACAGTGTATATTATAACTCAAAACAACTAAAACAAATGAAATGTATAAAAGTACAAATACGACAGGGTACAGACTCACAAAAAACAAACTTTAAGAAACTGTAGTGCCTTGACATTAACCTTCAAGGAGTAATACAAGAAAATCCAGAATAGCAATTTTTATACTAATCCTTGCAGAATAAATTGATTACAATTAATGAAACATATTAAAAACAAATTAAATTAAATACTTCCAATTACATTCCACATTTAGTGCATAAAGTCATAAAGTACCATATTTCAAAATATATACAGTATCTTTATATAATACTTTATTCTTAAGTAAAGCGTCTGCACCAAATTTCACCACCACTTGTTCTAAAATAGTACCTTGCAATAATAATGTGTTACTTTGATGGTATTGCATGAAATGTAAAGCTATGGGACTCTCAGCTCACTGTTTTTTATATCCCTAATATGGTCCTGTAGTGTACATTTAAAGGGTCTCTTGCTCTCACTAATATAAAATACATTAGAAGGGTACTTGATCATATAAATAATGCTTTCTATAGTAGATGATACTTTTTAATAGAGTTAAACCATAAATTATTTATTTTCTGAAAAGAACGTACAATATATCTACAACCACAACACTTACCACAAGGAAAAGTACCCACCAAATAATTACTAAGAGTCATGTATATTTGCATAATGGGAAGAATAAAGCAAATATTTACAATCATGTCCCCTAGACTAAGTCCACATCTATAAGAAATTAAAGGGATGTTATTAAGTTTGTTTGTTTGTGTCTTTCGGCTTTTCCCGGTTAGGGGTCGCCACAGCGGAACTCCGGTCTGCTAATGATTGGCAGTAGATTTTTACGTACTGGCTTGCCGGGCCTAATGCACAACCTTCAACAAAGGAAGGCCCATTCACGCATGTCGCTACACAGAAGACGCTCTAACTGATAATCGAAACAACGCTACCGCAGCACCACCACCGCAGTTTAAGGGATGTTATTAAGTAATTTAAAAAAATATATTTTTCTTTTATTAAAAGCTGTCAGTAATACCTAAACAATCAGTAAATACATGTTATAAATGTATATTTTTCTTATTTTTGTCATATACTTTACTGTTACTTTGAACACTAGACTTCTTATTAATTTATATCCATACATATTTATACCCATTAATAACTCTCAGAAAGGATTCCATAACCAAATATTTTTCATAACCCCTAGCAATAAACATATTGATAATTTTTTTAGTATCATTAAAAAAATCTAACTCATCATTGCAAAATCTATTGAGACATAATGATTTTCCACAGGGTAAGGCAGAAATTAAATAAGGAGGATGGCAATTACTACCATGTAGATATTGACCAGCATCCATAGATTTTATATATATAATCATTTTTATTTTTTCATTATTCAGCCCTTTCAATTTTAAATCTAAAAAGGAGACTACCTTTCCTACTTCTAAACCATCAAAGTTAAAATCATACCTATTATTTTGTAAATCCTTAATAAAATCATTAATTTCATTACTGTCAGCTTCACAAATAAATATTAATTCAGCAATATATCTAAAATAATTAATAGCATATTTGTTCACAAAAGTATGGCCATATAAATATTCAATCTCAAATAATTTCATAGTAAAATTCACATACACGGAAGCAAAATGAGCCCCCATGGCTGTATCTTGAATTTGATGGCAAATTTCATTATTAAAAATAAACAAAAATATTAGTGAGACAAAATACATTAAATCAATAATATAATTAGAAACAGGGTTATCACCTAAAAAAATAATTTAAAGCTTTGACACCATGTGCATGTCTAATACTTGTATATAAACTTTTACATCAAGGCTTATCCAATATATATCTTTAGTCCACTTAAGGTCTGACATTTTTTTCACAAGGTACGTAGTATCCCTAATGTATGAAGGAAGCGAATGAAGCTTTATCACATAAGAAAAAAAGATACTCATGTAGAAAAAGACCTATATTATGTAGAAAATATCTACAAGCCAAAATAATTGGATGGCCAGGTGGATCAGTTAAATTCTTATGTATTTTAGGTAGACAGTAAAAAGTAGCAATACTCCAACCTTGGATACTAAATTTTCTTTCAACATCTTCCTTATTAAAATATCCTAACCTGTGTCCTTTCTCTGATAACTTCTTATACTGCATTAAAGCCTTATTATTTACCTCAATGTTATTTTTTTCATAAGTGAGTTGATCTTCTAAATGTAAATAACACATGCGCATATATTGCTTGCGATGCATAACAACTATAGTGTTACCTTTGTCAGCTGGCTTAAAAATAAATTTTTGCTGTTACATAAATTTTTTATAGCCAACCATTCTGCCTTTATCAAATTGTAAGCTGCGGTGGTGCAGCAGTAGCGTTGTTGCCTCACAGCAAGTGGTTCTCCCATTCGATTCTCAGCTGGAGCGCCTTCTGTGTGGAGTCTGCATGTTCTCCCCGTGGTTGAGTGGCGTTTGAAAGACATGTGTAGAATGGGCATGCCTTTGTTGAAGGTTGGGCATCGAGCTGGCACCTCGGCACCGTAAAAATCTACTACCAAACATTAGTGGACCGGAGTTCCGCTGTAACGACCCCTAACCGGGAAAAGCCGAAAGAAGAAGAAGAAGATTGAACATTACATTTATCAGCCATAAAATCATAAAAAGCATTGTCAGCTGCATAGTTAAACACTGCAGATAATTGTTTGATACATTCATTAACAAAAGGAAATATAAAAAAGCCTTTACATTTAATCTTTGATGTGTTTAATAAACAGTACGCATTCGCTTCATTCACCTCAGAAGTACAAAAATAGAAGCTATCATCTGCACTACTACTGGTATTACATTTACCAGTAAAATTCTCACTATGAAAACTTTAACCATTAACTTGTAAAAAATAATAAATTAAATGTAACTTGCGCACCAGCTGGAAATTCTCACTCTAAAGTAAATGCAAATTAGGTCAAACAGTAAGAATAAACTTAAGTCCCAAATATGAAACAGCCAGGTGTTCATTATTTAATTCAAAACCAGATAAGTTAACAATCATCAAACAAGAAACACGGCCATTCATAGAGAAAGGTCCAAAAGGTTCAATACCAAGAAGTTCTTTACCTTTAGTGCCATTTACCTTTTGTGCAGTTTTGATACTGTTGTATCTCTGTTGAAGTATCAATGCCATAGCCATTACTGTTTCTCCCTCATTTCCTATTAGCAGTGTCAAATTGTTTACTTTTACTGGCAGAGTTCTGAAACCATTGTTCAAAATTCGATGACTCCTCTGCTGCTGGAAGTGGAGGAAAGGAATTAACATAATTCTCCCATGCAGTAGTGAACCCAGCACCTTCTGAAGAAGCAAACGAGACTATCTGCTGCTTCTTATAACTTCTGCCCTGACATGGATTCATCATTCATCATCTGGGCTTCTGACTGGTGTTCCACAAAAATGCCTTGCCACTATTATTATCATGCAGATCCCATTATAATTTTACTTTTTTCTTATCCTCTGAATCTAATTCATAACTTTTTAATATGTCATTAACCTCAGTAAGGGTAGCATTAGGACAATAAACACTCATTTGTGCCACAAATTCTGTATATAGTATATGTATCTCATCTTTAATCTTATGTTGTTTGCACAGATCTCATTCAGTTAATATATTGATCCATTCAATTGAACAGTGATGTGCAGCTGCTACCCACCGAGCCTAAAATTTCTTGTCTTCCTCATCTGCTGGATCAAAGGAAGCACAAGGACTGTTAAAGGCACATAATCCCCTGGAAGTCACATCAAGTTCCAAATATCTCCTCAGACTGGGAATATTAAGATGCACGTTTGTTTCTTTAATCATTACATTTTCTAACTTGTCACACAGTTCCTGTAGTTTTACTATTAATTCACATTAGTACGATACCTTACAGATGAAAATGTTATTACTGATTCTGCAATTCCTCTCCACTTACTTATCCCAAAATTTGGGCAGTGTATCTTCACTTCTGGTGGTATTTCATTTTTCTGTATGCAAAATATAATATTCTATTGTTTGTTGAGATGTGTCCACTACTTCATCGCTTAGTGTCTGGGGAATATTAAATGACAGATCTGTAGCCATATATAATAACAACTCAAAATAAATAAAACCAATGAAATGTATAAAAGCACAAATACAACAGCCTATAGGCACACAAAAAATAAACTTTAATAAACTCTAGTGCCTCGGCATAAGCCTTCAAGAAGAAATAAAACAAAATCCGGAATAGCAATTTATATACTAAGCCTTGCACAATTAATTAATTACAATTAATTAAACATATTAAAAACAAATTAAATTAAAAACTTCCAATTACATTCCACATTTAGCCTTTAAGGTGATAAAGTACCATATTTCAAAATATATATAGTCTCTTTATATAATAATTTATCTTTAAGTAAATTGTCCATACCAAATTTAACCACCAGTTGTTCTATTATACCTTGTGAATTGCAGCTCCACTGACAGCTGATGGAGTGGTAGTCTTTACAGTTAATATACCTTCTTCTCAGCTCACTAGGTGGGGCCTTTATTTCAATATGGTTCCAGTACCTTAGGAAAATGTGTTATGTCATAAAAATCCACAATGGTGTTGGCTCTCTCATCTGTAGTACAAGGAAACCCTATATATGCTACCAAAATACTGTAGTATGGCATCAAGGAACTGATGGAGATACCTGGCAAATTTCAACATGTCCCTACTGGTCCCTGAAGCTAGAATTCAGAAAATCACACCTACCTTTGCATTACTAGAGATAGATACTCCACAGCTCCATCAGCCTGCACATGAGAATGACATTTCTCAGCCAGCTCCTGAGTAGACAATCTATCCCAAATTATCAGTTTTAGAATTCTAGAGGATCTTATCACTGCCATGCAATCATATGTAGACAGAATACAAACTTAAGTAGTCATCTGTAAGTGAATCTATATTATCAAAACTGCCAAAGGTGCTCAAAATAGATCGCCAAAGTGTATCACCACAAGAGACTGGATTTCGAATATGGTTGAACAAAGTACTGAATACAAAGTAAGTAACATTTTACTTTGCTGTCTTTATTAAATTTGCAAAGAAATGAACAGTTTTAAATTATGCTTATTCTTATATAACATACAGAGCTGTAATGTGCTTAGGTAAACATTTTAAATCTTAATTCTAACAAATGTGTATATGACAATATTTTTCAATTTCCAAAGCATATGTGTGATAAAAATATCATTTTGAGAACTTTCCTTAGAAATAACACCTTATTGTAGTTTTTTTTTTTAAATTTCAATTGAATTAGGAATTAAGAAAGTAAAAAAATCATCTAATGTGCAGTGAACACTGAAACTCGTTTTTTTTTTTTTTTTGAATTACTAAGAAAATACACAGCGGCCATTGTGTATCCACAGTGACTGAAGCAGAAGCAGTGCAAACCCACTGAGTGAAGCACAGTGCATGTGCTAGTCTAGATTGTTTTCACTTTTCAGGTATTCACTGGTTTGCAGGAAGCAGCTATAAATTGTATCAATGAAATATGTCCCAGATGTTTTTCTCATACTGTTCAGAACTGTTTTTTTTTTCTTTCTTGCAAGTAAATTGCTGCAAACGTTTTTACAGATTAATTAATATAACACATAACCCATGGCTTACACAGCACAGCATGTCATTCGCCTATGATTTGGAGTAGTTGTTTGGAGTACAAAATAAGGAAGGTACACAACGGAATCTCTGAACATATGCTGTCATTAATTTTTCCACTAAACCATCCCAAATCCCAAAAGATAGTTTAATTGAGACCTGATTATGATGGATAAAGGTGAAACAATCTTTTGCAGAATTGACTAATGGAGTAAATGAGTTTTGAATATGAAGCAGAGTGTGGCTGGCTTCAAATATAAATAATTGATGCCCGCAAACCTGAGAGAGAGTACTAAACATTCTCCTTTGTGAATGAGTTATGGATACAGTTTATTGGTAAGTAGAACCGTTGCAAAGTGCACACTGACTTATATAATAGCAAGACCCAACAATTTTCTGATGTTTTCTGATACTGTGTTAGACTCCTAATATGCAAAATTCTTGCTATCACTTTTTTATCACAAAAAATGGAAAACAAGATAAAATTCACGTGCTGTATTTTAGTAATGTTGTGGCTGATAATGGCACAATTGAATTAGGTTAATTGTCATGGAGATAGTTAAGCTATGATTTGATAAAGGAAGGAGATATATAATATCACTCACAGAACTCACATAAATTAATTATTTCATGAAGCCATGCATTCCCAGAAATGTGCAGTACATTTTCAGAGTAATCCTATACTTTGTTTTACACATATATATATATATATATATATATATATATATATATATATATATATATATATATCCAAAGTGTGCCCTTTTTGATTTACTACTTTGATACAGCAATGCAGTGTTATCTGTTGGAAGCACAAAGATGTTCCAAATTCTGATCAGTGTATAGTGCTGCACCTTAAGTCTGTCACTACCTAACCTGTGAGCAACAAAGACCTTGGTGATGTTGCTTTATTCTACTTCACAGACATTGCAAAATAGCTTCTATGTAGTTTTCATTTTTTCCCTTTTGCACATTGCTGGAAAAATCTCATTCCTGAGTATCATGAATGAATAAGACAGTGTCAGTGCCTCAGCAAGTGACCCACCAGCCTCGATGAAATATGCTGTTGACATTTTAACCGTTCAAGTATCTGTACACTGGACATTATTCACTACCCTTACTACTTGTCTACTAAAGGTTCATTTGACAAAATAATGCAGGGGAAACCATGCACATACACACATACACACACACACACACACACACACACACACACACACATATATATATATATATATATATATATATATATATACATATATACATATATTTATATCTAATTTATATCTAATATATATATATAGATATAGATATATATTTATATATATATATATATATATATATATATATAAATATAGATATATTCATCTTCATAAACAACTCTTTGCCAGACTGTTTTTCCACATTACATCAAAATCATTTCATCTTTTTTTAGAATATAAAAACATATGTTCCATCATTTCATGTCCCTTTTTACAAATCTTTCTTTTCCTAGGCATCAAATTTTCCAGTAGTATCTTATATCTGATTTACAAAATCATCACTAAAGCAGACTCCATATTACTTTTCATTTCTCTTGATGTATTATTTATTTATTTGTTTATTTATTTATTTATTTATTTATTTATTTATTTATTTATTTATGTATTTATTTATTTTACATTTGTTGACTGTGGGCAACAAGACTCCATTTCAGCACAGGCATGGGGAAAAACCTCCAGTACATGCAGTACAAATATTTTAATTTATAGAATACCAACAATGTAAGGCAGAATACAATTAAAATAAAATTTACAATGTCAAAATAGATACAATAGTAACTATATATAAAGTAGTAAGGCTTCTTAATCTAATTATATTCTTTACAGATTTAGTTAAATAATTATGCAGTAGGATAGCTGTTGCAATACAGAGTACTGTTATTTACAAAGGGCAGAAGGCAAAATGATGATTTAATTACGCAGTATAAATTAAACAAGTGGTAAAAAGAGAGTGATAAAAGAGGTATAGGTTGAAGGAGGGGTGGGTGAAGACAGAGTGATAGCTGGTAAAAGAGTAGAGGAAAACGGAGGTATAGTACAAGAGGAGGAAGAAGCAAAGATGTTATACATAATCCTGGAGATGTACAGGTACAGATCTAGGATGTTGAGAGGTGTTCTCTTAGATGTAGCTTGAATGCCCACTGGTTTTAAAGAAGCATAACAGCATGTGGGGGGACATTCCAGAGGGTAGCAACAGAGTCTGAGAATGCATTTTGGGCTTTAGTGATGGAGAGGAATTTGTCTTTAGAGCGAAGAGCTTTGGTAGGGTGGTAGTGTTGAAGCATGCCCTTTTAGTGCTGGATACTTATCAGGGTAGTATATTAGAGTATGCGCTATTAGTAGAAGACTACAGTGGAGGTGATATATGAGTTCAGTTCCATTTATTTGTTTGAGAGCAAAACAGTGATGGGTTCAAAAGGATGGTTTGCAACAAAGTGAGCTGTTTTATTTCAGCATTGTTCCAATTTAGTTTATGTGGATGTTTTTAGGTTAGTAAAGACTGGGGAAGCAAACAGTAGGGTAGTAGAAGGCAGGCTTTAGATATGGCTTCTCTACTTCTGTCTGTTAGGTAGGATTTTGCTTTATACAACAGGCTGAACTTTTGGTGTTTTTTTTTTAAATACCAGTTTGTAAGTGTAGCTCACATTTCAAGTTGTTATCAGTTGTGACTCCTAAGAATTTGGTGCTAGGGACCTGTTCAATCAGGATGTTATTTAATGATGTGATTTTGACAAGAGGTTTGCTTTGGGAGAATGTTTTGGGGTGAAAAGTAGTAATTTAATTTTTTAAGGATTAAGCAAGAGTTGTGAGTTGTCTAACGAGGATTCTATAGATGTAAAGGATCCTTGAGTAATTTCTTGAAGTTTTTGTAGGTTAGAGGCTATGCGGATGAGTGTGGGGTCATCTGTGTATTGTACAGGAGTGGTGTGTTTGAAAGCAATGTATAGATCATTTATAAATATGTTAAACAAGAGTGGTCCAAGTATGTGAGCTTGTGGCATTCCTACAAGTAATGGATAGAAATGAAGAGCATTCTTACTGCTATTTGACAGTTTGGAATCTATATGTTTGTTAGCTGTTAAACCAGGAAAGGGAGAGACCAAAGAGGAGAGTTTCAGTAATAATTTATGGTGAGAGACGTGAGAGATGGTGTTGAATGCTTTTGATAGGTCTATTAATAAGTATGATAGTAGGTTTTCAGTATTTCTGTTTTTATTAATGGTATCAGCAAAATGAAGTAGGGCAGTTAGAGGTGCTGTGGCTGGGACAAAAATAATGTTGTATGAGGGAGAAAAGATTGTTTATAGCAAGGTATTGAAGTAAATGGGAATGGATACACTTTTCTAATATTTTAGATAATGGTGAAAGGATGGCTATTGCCCTGAAGCTGGAGTAGTCAGCAGATATGCCTTATTCCAAATGGATGGGGCATGAGATAATAGAATGGATCTATTTATTTATTAGTATAGATATTGGATATGACAGAGGTTCAGCTACAATATTTAGGAATTCTGGAGGAAGGTTTTCTGCAGCAGAGCTTGTAGTTTTTAGGTTTAGGAGATTTTTTTCTTATGGTGTAGGTAGGGTCATGTTTGAGTGAAAAGTGAGCTTCCACTTTCTTTTTTTTTTTTTGTTAGTGTAGAGTTGTTTTTGATAAGTGAGGCTACAGCTTGAAAGAAGTATTTGTTAAAGTTATTAGCAACTGTTGATGAAATATCTTCTGAGGGGGAGTGGGTTGTTGACTTTGGCCTGGATTTAGTAGATTTTGGACTTGTGACCAGATTTCTTTAGGATGATTTTGGTGTGCCTGCTATAAGTTAAAGTAGTGGAGTTTTCTGTTAAACCTTAATCTGAATTTGGCTTTATTTCTTATCTGCCTGTAGTGTAAATGGTTTTCCTTGGATTTGTTGGCATGCTTTGCTTTCTGGGCCTTGTCTCTAAGCACCATTAGTTGCCTACTATTTCTAGATAGCCATGTTGCTAGATTAAGTTTAACTTTTTTCCTCTGTTATAAGCATGTTCTTTCAGAATATTGGTAAAGGTTTTATTAAATTTGAGAGAGGCTTTGTCTAAAGGAAGATTTTTTTAACATATTCTAATTGTATTGTTTGAGAGTGGAGATAAAACTGTCTGCATTAAAACTGGATAGGTTGCACACATTCTTGTGTGCATGATGTTTTACTGGATTGCATACAAGCCTGTTCACAAAGCTAGGCAGATGGCCACTTAGGATGTCTGACAGTGACCCATAGTTATAGATATTATTGGATTTAGTTGAGAGAATCCAGTCTAGAGTAGTGACCTTAGAAGACAGCTTGTTATATCTTGTTGGTGTATTGATGAGCTGAAAGAAAGCACACAGGTTAATACTGGTAGTGATGGTATCAGATACAATTTGGGCTGGATTTATGATAAAGTCCCCAAAGATTATGGTTTCTTGTGGTATATCGGTAGATGGTCAGGATAGAGTGTCCTCTACTGTGCTGATATTATTGCCAGGAGTACAATATAAGGCTATGATGCATATGATCTTTTAAACATTCAGCTTGAGTAAAACAAGAAGAATATCTACATTATTGAATGTGGGATGCTTTTTCTGATAAAGGGAGATGTTCAGTTGTTCTTGGGTATATAATAGCTACTCACTTGCTTTTTTAGATATACTGTCTGCTCTAAGGATATCATATCCTGGAGGGAAGATTTCAATGTCTTTGACTATGGGTTTTACCTATGCTTCTCTAGTACCAAGAATGTTAGGGTTGTAATGAGATACAAAAGCACACAGTTCAGTTACTTTGTTACAGATGCTTCTAAGGTTAATGTTTGTAAATTGTACATTCCTTTCACCTGAGTTGCAGGAGTAAGGTGTTACATTATTAATGGTTGTGTGGGCCATTATTGGAGAAACTATTCTGGTTGACACCATGGATTTCAAGATTTACAGTGTTGTCTCAGAGTTAAATGTACTTTTCAAAGTTCTTCTATTTTTCACTTAAAATAATCCTGGTCGGTTGAAATATCCAAATACAAAACAAGTCACAGTCAGTAGAACAAGGTCATTGGATATAAGAAAAAAGAAGAACAATGTACACAAAAACATCTGACAGACCACCCAACGGCTGAAGTGTTTTTATAAAAAATTCAGGTAAATTTATTTGGTGAGTGCTTTCGTGGTGTAGACACACCACTTCATCAGACCTAAAACACTAACAAAAACATTTAATCCATATGTACTTGTGGTGATTAAAAATTATCAATCATAACTGAAAAGTAATTAGCGTAAAAAATCTTTTCTTAAAAGAACAGCATATCCCTACCACAATATATCAAAGACAAGATATATGTACATTCTTAACAAATGAAAACCAGAAAATAATAACATAAAAATATACATATAAAAACACATTATTAAAAATGTTTCACTTAATCAACTGTGTCACTATATGGCATATATATAAACACTTTAAAACTTACTTCCTAACCAATGGTCTGCATTTTAATATGGGTTTGAGGGGTACTCTATCATTCAAACATTTCCCTTTGTCTGCCATGAGTCTCACTATCCACCTACCTTCAGTTGTCTCTAAGTTCACAATATCACACCCTCTTTCATTTTCATAAACCATTTCAATAACAAGAAACCTAAAAGTGTGTGATGCATCTGTGTTATGCACATGTTTCGCTAGGGCGTTGGTACAGTCACCTTCTTGATTTTCAGCATGTGTTCCCTGATCTTAAATTTGAGTTTCCTATTAGTCTTTCCAATGTAGAAAGACGAGCATGCATTCCAAACATCCAAATAAACAATATTCATGCTGTTACAACCTGCTCTAGCTTTTAATACAAACTCAGTCTTAAGGTCTGGGTGCATAAATGTATTACTAGTATCAATGTACTTACATTGATTACAGTTGTAACAAGGGACAGTCCCTCTCTTACCCTTCATACCATCTGTATCTCCTCCATTCTTGGGGTAGCATAAAAACTGTCTAAGTGATTTCTTATTTTTAAAAGAAAAGCTAGGCTTATCATCTACAATGGTACATATGAGTGAATCATGTGTTAAAATAGGCCAGTATTTCCTAATAATATCTGTGACAACATGCACGTCACTCGAAAATTCAGTGGGTAGGTGCACATAATTATTCACCCTTTTCTTCTTATAATTTATCCTATGTATTGATGAAACCCCCTCATCTGAGTAATAGGGTTTCTCAACTTCACATCTCAAATCTACTGCCTTGGATAATATTTCACGAGTAGTAGAGTCAGTATAACCCCTCGCTAAGAACCTCTGTTCTAAATCAATCAACTCACCATCGAATACTTTGTCCTCTGTGGTGAGTCTAGAGGCCCTTAATGTTTGACCTTTGACATTTATGAAAATATGCCTGGGGTGCATACTACTTCTATACAAAAGATGATTCCTGTGATAATCCTTCCTATGCATCTTAGTAGATAATTTTCCAGTATTGTCCCAGTATATACATAAATCAAGAAAATTCATCTCATCATATGAAGAATTCAACTCAAATATGAGAAAGGTGGTAGTGCCATAAATATATTCACAAAAGCTCTCTAACTCAGCCATGTTACCCTTCCACAACAGGAACAGGTCATCAACAAAACGTTTGTAAAAAAATCACATGTTCCCATCAATCTCGTGATAACACATGATGATTTTCCCAACCGGCCATAACCAGATTGGCATAGCTATTTGCACTGGAAGTGCCCATAGCTACGCCTTCTTTCTGTAAATACTTATCATGTTCAAACATCATAACATTGTTCTCCAAATAAGTGTTATTAATTGGCATAGTAAATCCACATGTCTACCTTCATAAGTCTTGTCAGAGATTAGATAATCTCGTAACATGTCAACACCTAACTCGTTCGGTATACATGTGAACAGAGAACGTACATCTAAAGTAACTAGCAAAATTGATCCTTTCTGTAAATTAACACCCTTGTTATAAATAAACAAATCTTATAAAAATTGTTTAGAATCACTAAGGATATAATCATTCTTGTCAACCACAGGCCTCAAATTCTTCTCCACAAACAACGATAAGTGTTCTGTTATTCAGTTCCTGCCAGAGACTATAGGTCTCAAAGGCGGTGTAACTGGATCCTTGTGGATCGTAGGTAGTCCATTTATAATTGGTATCAAAGGTTTAGATACCTTAAAGTAATTGTATAAGCTTAAATCGATGAGATTATTCAAAAACATGTCATGAATGGTATGTTCTAAATTCACAATCAATCGCCTCAGCTCTACAGGACTAATCAGCTTATAAACATTGTTATCACCCAACATAGCCAACATAGTTTGAGTATAATAATCACTGCCCATGATTACAATTGGTCTACCTTTGTCCGCAGGTTTGATCACAATAGTTTGATCCATTTGTAAACTCTTCAAAGCATCATTTTCTTGTTTACTCATGTTACAAAAACTACTGTGTCTTTTGTCCCCTAATTTGTCAACTAATTCACCCTCATATAGTTGCAAGAAAATGTCCATTGTAGTATGGCCTGGAGGTATAAATGTACTTGGTTTCCTGTACCTATTACTATCAGAGTCTGCATCATTTTTAAACATAAGCTTTAAGAGTACATTTCTGTTAAACATTTTCAAGTTAAATATGGATTCTGTTACCTCTGTTCTTCTCGAAGGTATGAACGATAGTACCTTGTTCAATAATGTAGATTGCACCTTTTGAAGAGATGTTCCAAATTAAAGTTTCTTCAGACCTCTCTGCCATGTCTTGCTTTGAGTGTCCTGTGAATGCCTTCTCCTCATCAGATTTCTGTAATACTCTCTCAGCTCCCTGCTCATTGATTGAGACATATCCAGACGGATAGGCAGTGTCCGAAAAAATGGCACTTCATCATTCGCAGGAGGATCTAGTGCCACCGAGAAAACTGAATCTACAGTCAAGTTGGTTTGTTCAGTTCTTCCACTCTCGACTGACTTGTAAAATGAACCTTTCTTGGTCAGGCTGCAAACGCCATTAACCTCATCAATGTCTGCGATGAGGCTGAAGCACTGGCTTTACATTTGGCTCCCAAACATTCCTCTGCAAGTACTTCTCGATTGGTGGAAACAGCCGTTGACGTTTCATCAATCACTAGGCTCATGTTATTCTGCTGCTTTGAGGTGGTTTGAGTCCCTGCCAATTCTGCTGTATGGTTATTAGGCCATGCAAACACATGGCCAGCCATAAAATCATCATTGTCCCTCTGTAGTTTGCCCAATTTCTGTCTCATCAGTCCATTCTCAAAAATATGTACGGAATCCAATATATTGTTCAGTTTCTCCTCCAGTAGTTTACATGGATACATACAGAATAAAATATCTCTCTGTGAAACAATGTTCTGCATTAGCAAGCCTTCTTCTTTGTCACTGAACTTTATAAGTAAGTGGATGTAATTGAAGCTTAACTCCAGGTTCAGTTGCTGCTATCTCGATAGAAGTTCAGGTTGTTGCTCACCATAAGTGGGCATCTTAAGAGTTCTTAGGCCATGTGGAATCACTTTGTTCTTAAGGCAGGCTTTAAAGTGTGCATGTTGTCCTTGTATCTTCTTAATTTTGTATAAAAGATCTTCAAACTTATGTACATCTCTCAGAAAGGCAGTAAAGTCAATATTACCATATTCATTTGCACCATCGTTCTCAATCTGTGTAGTCCCAACATTAGACAGGTCTTTCTCTTTACAAAATCTATCATTGTACTAAAAAAGTTCTCACTCAATCCATCAAGAACTTGTGGATTGTGATTTGTTTCAGTGCCAACTGTGTTGGTACAGCAAATTGCCCTATTTGTACTGGTTTTAACCATTGCCACCAACCACGAGAAGAGAAAATAGAAATATCCAAATGCAAAACAAGTCACAGTCAGTAGAGCGAGGTCATTGGATACAAAAAAAAGAACAATGTCCACAAAAACATCCAACAGACCACCCAACGGCTCAAGTGTTTATATAAAAAATTCAGGTAAATTTATTTGGTGAGCGCTTTCATGGTGTAGATACACCACTTCATCAGACCTAAAACACTAACAAAACATTTAAACCATATGTACTTGTGGTGATTAAAAACTACCAGTCACAACTGAAAAGTAATTAGCGTAAAAATCTTTTCTTAAAAGAACAGCATATCCCTACCATGATATATCAAAGACAAGATATATGTACATTCTTAACAAATGAAAACCAGGAAATAATAACATAAAAATATACATATAAAAACACATTATTAAAAATGGCTGAGTTAGAGAATTTTTGTGAATATATTAATGGCGCTACCACCTTTCTCATATTTGAGTTGAATTCTTCATATGATGAGATGCATTTTCTTGATTTATGTATATACTGGGACAATACTGGAAAATTATCTTCTAAGATGTATTGGAAGGATTGTCACAGGAATCATCTTCTGCACAGAAGTAATATGCACCCCAGGTATATTTTCACAAATGTTGTCAAAGGCCAAACTTTAAGGGCCTCTAGACTCACCACAGAGGACAAAGTATTTGATGGTGAGTTGATTGATTTAGAACAGAGGTACTTAGAGAGGGGTTATACTGACTCTACTAGTCATGAAATATTATCCTAGGCAGTAGATTTGAGATGTAAAGTTGGGAAACCCTATTACTCAGATGAGGGGGTTTCATTCACACATAGGATGAATTATAAGAAGAAAAGGGTGAATAATTATGTGCGCGTACCCACTGAATTTTCGAGTGATGAACATGTTGTCACAGATATTATTAGGAAATACTGGCTTATTTTAACACATGATCCAGACATATGTACCACTGTAGGTGATAAGCCTAGCTTTTCTTTTAAAAATAAGAAATCACTTAGACGGTTTTTATGCTACCCCAAGAATAGAGGAGATAAAGATGGTATGAAGGGTAAGAGAGGAACTGTCCCTTGTTACAATTATAATCAATGTATGTACATTGATACTAGTAATAAATTTATGCACCCAGACCTTAAGACTGAGTTTGTATTTAAAGGTTGAGCATGTTGTAACAGCATGAATATTGTTTATTTGGCTGTTTGCAATGCATGCTTGTCTTTCTATGTTGGAAAAACTAATAGGAAACTCAGATTTAGCATCAGGGAACACATGCTGAAAATCAAGAATGGTGACTGTACCAACGCCCTGGTGAAACATGTGCATAACACAGATGCATCACATACTTTTAGGTTTCTTGTTATTGAAATGGTTTATAGGGTGGCCGCTATGGTGCAGCGGTTAGCGTTGTCACCTCACAGCAAGAGGTTCTCTGGTTTGATTCTCAGCTGGGGTGCCTTCTGTGCAGAGTCTGCATGTCCTGCCTGTGGTCACGTGGGTTTCCTCCAGGTGCTCCGGTTTCCTCCCACATCCCAAAGACATGCTGTAGGTGGATTAGACACTCTAAATTGGCCCTAGGCATGAGTGTGTGAATGTGTGTGCCTTTTGGGGAAGGTTGGGTGCTGGGCTGGCAACTTGACACCGTAAAACTCCTTAGCCAATCATGAGCAGACAGCTGATCCACTGTGGCCACCCCTAACTGAGAAAATCCAAAAAAAGAAGAAGAAGAAGAAGTTATTGAAATAGTTTATGAAAATGAAAGAGGGGGTGATATTATGAACTTAGAGACAACTGAAAATAGGTGAATAGTGAGACTCAGGGCAGACAAAGGGAAATGTTTGAATGATAGGGTACCCCTCAAACCCATATTAAAATGCAGACCATTGGTTAGGAAGTAAATTTTAAAGTGTCTATGTATATATGCCATATAGTGACACAGTTGATTAAGTGAAATATTTTTAATAATGTGTTTTTATATGTATGTTTTTTATGTTATTATTTTCTGGTTTACATTTAAGAATGTACATATATCTTGTCTTTGATATATTGTGGTAGGGATATGCTGTTCTTTTAAGAAAAGATTTTTACGCTAATTACTTTTCAGTTGTGAGTGGTCGTTTTTAATTACCGGAAGTATATATGGATTAAATGTTTTTGTTAGTGTTTTAGGTCTGATGATATGGTGTATCTACACCACGAACGTGCTCACCAAATAAATTTACCTGAATTTTTTATATAAACACTTGAGCCGTTGGGTGGTCTGTTGGATGTTTTTGTGGATACAATCCTGGTCAATTGTCTTTCTTTTCAGCCACTGTATCCCTTTGCCTTAAATTATATTGCACTAAATTTCCATGAATTCTCCCTTATTATGTAACCAGAAACTAAAACATCTATACTTTTTGTATTGTCTTTTCTTAGATCACTGGTATATGCCTTAAAATCAATTTTTGTTGCTTTGTTACTTTATATGTATATTTTCTTTCTCTCCCCAAATATAAATCTTCCATTCTATAAATATTCCATTTTTGGATGACTGCACCAACATTTGTCTTCATTGTCCTTAAATCCACATTAAAATCCTCTCTATGCATAATACTCATTTGTGTTAACAAATAAACCTATACCCTTTCTAATAGCACCCTTCTACTTGATCTCATGGCTTATGAATACATTCACGCAACTTGTAGCTCCTTCCTTTTAATTACACTATCAATTATACACCTCCTAAAGCCACACCATGATTATATCTATGAATTTAGTACACTCCCATTTTAATATACCAACTCCTGAATACTCCCTTACTTAGACCATACAGCTTTACATTTTTATTACTTCTGTTTTTTAACCTGTTACGTAATAGTTAACCAATCATCTATTTGTAACAAAATGTCCAAATCAATTGTTTCAATTCAAATTTCTACCATTATAGAAAATAATTATGATTTTATGCTGTTTGCATTCAAACAGCAGTTTTCTACTATTTATCTTCTTTTTTAACTGTTTTTCTAATGCTCATTCTGCTTTTTCATTAATACTGGCTTTGCAATTAATACTTTTTAATGTTCTTTAGGTATAATGCCCTCTTCTGCTCACCTTCCAAATTATCTAATAAAATTTCACATATATTTTTGAAGAAATTAGGCTAATGATACTGCATCCTTTTTGCATGTCATCACTCCTTTGCTCCCCTGTATATTAAACACTAACATTGTATTGTCAATTATAATTTATTTCTCCACTTTTTTGTGCCACCCTCAGATACTGTGACAATTGTCACTTCATCTTATGCCCCCCCTTTTTTCTCCTAATTTCTCCTCAAACTTTAAATCAATGCAGTGATTTACTTGGCTTTCTTGTAGCCTGCAGCTTGGCTTACATGAAGCTATAGAATGCCCCTTTTCCCCACATTGCTGTAACTTGCACATTTCTCACCATTTAATCAAATGTCATTCTTTTCCACAAAAATAATAGGCTTTGGGTTACACTGTATATCACAGAGCTCCTATGAAGCCAAACATAGTCATTACTTTTTCTATATGTTCCACTTGATTATTTTTCAAAGTAAAGTCCACAAAGGCTCTCATCCACCATTCTGAATAAAACATATTTTTAGTTTCAACAAAATTTTCAATTGCATCAGTCAGTCCTCAATGTTCAGTACTGGAAGGCCATTTTAATTAATTAATTTATGTATTTATTGACATTTGATAAATAAATTAAAAATAACATTTTATCACTCCTCATTTGAAATCTTCCCTTTTTATCTGGCTGCACAGTTACATAATCTGTGTTTTCCTTTAGTGCAACCACTGAAGTTCTCACTCACTTGTTGTTTGACTTATGTAAGAAAGACAGTGATTTCCATCTTTTCTTTGTTGCATTTTAGGACACAAAGAACAATACGTATTGCTTGCTATATTATTTATACAACCCACCGATGCAATTTCCTTAGCTATTACATTATAGTTGTACAGCTCTGCTCCAGAGATTACTGTTGGCTGTTATTAGCTAAAATTATGTCCAAATACATACATAAACTTCTGTCACAAATTGCATTAGGATATTGTTTATTATTATAGTGTCCAGTATGTCTGACTACTACATATGCCTTCTATGTCACTCCAGCTTACTGAAACACTAGGGGCTGATGGTACTGAGAATACTACCTGCTGGAATCATAAAAGGGCCCGTGTCAGCCAGCATAGGCTGGTAGTTTCTGGTTAGTTACGTTTTATGCAGCAGGGCCTTTCATTCTCATTAGTGTCAATGTCATTCATTGCCATTGAAAGCTATTTATGCTTATACATAGTTTATTTACTGTTACAGCAGTTTATATCAGATGCATCTGAGCTGCTTCCTGATATCAGACTTCCATGATATATGATTCACGCACACTGTCTTGTTCTTTCAGGGAATAAAAGTTCAAGGGGGTATATTAACTGACCTATCAATGCATGCCTTGCATTTTAGGCTCTGACTTGTATAGTAAGCTGGTGAGTCTTCTACTTGCTACTTGGAGAAGGAGTCCCCTGCTTATATACTAATTAGCATTCATGAGGTTTATGATCTGAATTCCCTCAAAATTCTGAGTTACATATTCACATGAAACCACTGTAGCTAGCTTATTAACATTTAAAGATAGTATCACATACCCCCTTTTAAAAAGATACAAGATATAAATATCAATTACAAGAACATGCATTATGTGATACCCAGACACCTGTAAATTAACTTTAACACTATACTACATGCCATGCACTAGTCACAATAAAATTAAACTTTTATTCAAATTCAAACACGTTTTTAAAAATATGAGTATTCAATCTTTAGAAACATTTTCATCTCTGAAACAGTCAATATATCTGATTGATTTCTTCAAAGTGTTCCATATCTGAATAATTTAATAGGACTATTTATACTAGTATGTTTATCCATTCTGCAGCACTGTGCCTTCATTTGAAATACAACTTCAGAAGACTGTTTCTGCAACCCTTATAAATCAGAATTCTCAGTCTCCAGTTTCTTGCAGAAGGGCAGGTTCTGACACTTTTTGTTGCTCATTATTCGTTGTTCTAGAAGTTCTTATGTAACTTTGTATCATGGAAATGTATATGATTAATTCTATACAGCTTACCATCATTTCCAGGAATTACATAGGATCTTGGTCTGGTTGCTTTACTAATTACTTCAGCATCAGGCTATAGATTTTCCCATGGGTTTTGGAATCTCACTTTGCTCTAGCATGTAAGCCTTGTAGTCATCTGCAGTTCTTATGATCATGATATCTAGGTTTCTTCTGATTTTGTCCTGCATTTCTTTCAATTTACATTGAATTTTAGCCATGGGTACTTTAGCTGATACACATAGTCAGCGTGTCAACATTCTGCCCATCGAACAGCTGAGCTGGTAATAGATTGAATCCTTACTGGGCAGCATTCCTATATTCTAGAAATGCAAAATGACAGTCCTCATACTTTTCACTAGACTTCCTCACCAGATTCATCACTGTATGGACAGTTTTCCAAATGTGTGCATTTAATTGTTGACAGCTTGGACCAGAACTCTCACTCATACACTGACCTCTTGAATTCATGACTTTTTGCATTTTCATCCACTGGGGGAGATGAGAAGTCAAGTAGCCTCGTTCTAAGATGACAAAATGCAACATGTATAGAGTATGCAAGTACATAAACGAAGGATCATATGTGGGGGTAGAAGGATATGACCGAAGTATTTCATGCCCAGGGCATTGCAATTGTAATACCAACTTAGTTGTTTACATTGCAACATGCTCCTCATGTTCGACTTTCTATGCAGTTAAGATTACAAGAAAGTTAAAGGAAAGAGTAGCCGAACATATAAGGGACATGAAAAATAAGAAGACTGAAAATGCCTTATATATGCAGAGTTTAGGTTGTAAAAACTTAAGGAAACTTACATTTTTTACTATTGACTGTGTCATTCCTTCTCAGAGAGGAAGTGATGTAAAAATTAATGTTGAGAGACTAGTGTTGGAATGGCAGCTTTGACTAAATGCTACTACCAAACCAGGCATTAATGACAGTTGCACTGTGACTATGAATTGTATAAAAGTTTATTATTGTATATATTTTAACAGATATTGTTTAACATATCCAATTAGCAGCTTTTCATCCACCCTTCACCCTACACCTCTCTCCCACCACCATCACCTGGTTTTCCAGCTACTTGTCCAACCGCCAACAAGCTGTACAATGGAAAACTTAAACCTCCCCTTCCTTCCCACACCCACAGGTGTCCCACAAGGTTCTGTTCTTGGCTCTCTTCTATTCATTAACAACTTTCACCAATCCATCCCAGACTCATTTATCATCCAATATGCAGATGACTCAACAATCATCTGCTCAGCCCCCCCCCCCGAGCTGCTAGCAAAAACTCAACTAGCCTTCTCCAAAACAGAAACCTGAATGCAGTCTAACCATCTCGCACTAACTGCAAATAAAACAAACTAATGTCTTTTTCCCCTACCAAAAACTCCATTGACAAATCCACATTCACCATACAGAGCCAAAACAACACCCTCCTTGAAATAGTTCCCAACACCAAACTTCTTGGCATCATTATTGATTAAGAACTAAAATTTGACAGTCACATCCCCTCCGCAATCAAGAAAACCCACCAAAAGTTAGGTCTCCTATACAGGCTCAAGGGCTTCCTAAGCCCCTCTACCCATCAAACTCTTGTATTCACCTTCCTACTCCCCTTCCTTATGTATGGTTCCCCTCTTTTCACCAATCTCCATTTTGTCCTTCCATCCAAACTTGAATCCTGCTACCACAAGATCTCCAAATTTGCAACCAATTCAAAAAACTCACCCCACCACTGCCACTCCCTCCTCACCCTCAACTGGCTTGAACTACCCAACTACCTCATTTACCTATAACTCACCATTGCCCACAAGCTCATCTTTAAACCTGCCAACTGCCCAGCTCTCGCTACTTCCTTAAAACCTTACATTCCCAACTGCTCACTCAGCTCCAAAAAAAACAAAATCTCTTTCAGGTCCACAAACCTGCATGACCTCCTGGCCATCTACTGCTGTCCCACTCAATAACTAAACAGTGGAACTCTCTCCCTACACACCTACACAAACTACCTAACCATACAAATTCAAATTCTCAGCTGTTCTGTCATCTTTCTTCCAAATGGGAATGCCTTTGCCATGCTCCAACTTAACCCCCCCTCATTCCACCTTGCACTGACTCATCCAACTACCTCTATTATTACTTCATCCCACCCAAAACAATCCCTCCCCTGCCAAAAACTAATTTTCTCTCTAATATCTATTGTACTATACTCTCCAATCTCAAATATACTATTACCCTCCCCATGCATAATATTTTCCTAACCTACAAATGGCTAGTAGCTATATATTTTGAAATGTTAAAACTACAATTGAGTTTATAACAAAAATATTCACTTTATGTAAATGGTTGAAATTTCTGTATTGAATTATGACTTTTTATTTTTGTAACATTGTGACAAGCCAATTGCAAATATCATGGAGCTTATCTGTAAATGTTTAATTAGCTGTATGAACTATGTCCTTTTGTAATATGTGAAATGTAACTTGCAATTATTGTGGAGCTTTTCTCCCTGGGCCTCCACTGAAAATGAGCTCTTCTTGGCCCAGTGGACTTCCCCACTCATCAAATGTAAATAAATAAATAAATACATTTTTTGTGCTTTATTTTAATATTTTAATGTTTTAAGACTTGTAAAGGGCTTTTGTATGTGTATTTTTAATTTTCATTCTGAACTGGGAAATCATGTGATGTCATGTATTTAAATGGGTTGACTGATGGAAGTAATACATTCTGAGGAAGCCCAGGATGACATTGGGTGAACGAGCTTAGTGTTTCATTAAAGCTTGGACTGTTATATCGGCTGGTGGTGGCATTTTTTATTTTTATTTTGTTTTATACATATTTATACACCCTCTTGAGTGTTTTTACTGGTTTAATCTCAGAGCCATAGCCGACTGCGATTGCTGTGGTTAGTATAGGACCAGTTAATGAGAACTTAGGATAGGCTAAGGTTTCTAGTTCTACACTAGCGATAGTAGTCATGGCAACAATGCTTTACTCTTGCAAATAGCCGTTGTGCTTTTTGTTCCACTTAGATGAAAGTCTGTCAGATCTCAGAATTACAAGAGATCAGTAAAAGTATTCCAATATAAAGATTTAATTCATACAGGACAGCAATGTAGGTTTAAGTGAAGTTTAACTTTGTCAGGTACACATAGTTTTTTTCTTATATGTTTTATGGAGTGTGGATTGAGACTCATTAGGAAGTAATTATATCTGTGAAGTTGCAAAGAAGGCATGCCTTTGGCAGAGCAAGCTGGACTGCTACAATGAGCCAGACATAAGTAAGCATACTTCCATTAATAATCTCCTTATTCATAGAAAGCAGAACCATATTCAGTATGGCAGCTGAGATATGCTAAACGTTGTAAAGACCCTAAAATGTCCTATGTAGGTTATTGAAAAACATATGGAGGAAGCACAGTCAGATGTCTTCAACATTTTTGTCATCTATGCCCCCATTTCATATTAGAGCTAATACTTTTAAACATCAGACAGTGTACATATGATGACGTAATTTCATAGGTATGTTACATATGGTGTTTGAGAGAAGACTAGGAATGTTTTTACTGTTGTGGTGCTACGGTAGCGTTGTCGCCTCACAGTAAGATGCTGTCCAGTTCGATTCTCAGCTAGATTGTTTTCTGCGTGGAAACATGCATGAATGGGCGTACCTTCGTTGAAGGTTGTGCATCAGGGCTGGTAACTCGGTACATAAAAATCAACTACCAATCATTAGCGGACTGGAGTTCCGCTGTGGCGACTTCTAACTGGGAAAAGTCGAAAGACACAACAACTGATATACCTGTGCTTTTAAAATCTAGATAATTAGGTAAAGGCTCTCATTTTACAAGCCTGTGGTTGGAGCTTTTGCATTTTTTAACAACCTATTGACTTTTTTTCTAATTAGCTTGTATTGTTTTGTACTTAATTCCATATTGTATTCCGTATACTGATTATCAAAATGTTTGTACTTGTTTTTACAGATTCTAGTTATTCTTCAGTATTCCAAGATGTTAACATTCCTAGGTTAGGATTCAAACATGCATAACACATTGCACAATATTGTTTGTGGTACAATTGCTAATGGTGCTATACCCGAGTGATTTAGACTGCTGCAATGTTGCAGCAGTGAGAAAGCTCAAGTTTTAGCACTATACTGGTCTCTCTGGTGAAGATGACAAGGAAATCTGCCAGTCAAAGGATACAGCTAATGTAAACCAGACCTATGCACTTCCCCAGAATTTTTCACCAGGACTGGAGAGATTTAAATACCAGATCTACAGCAATATTTGAACAATGAAGGGAAAAAGTGTGCACCATCTTTTGAAGTCATAAACCCATTCAGTCCTAAGGCAGGAGCAGGTTGTTAACCCCACAGGAGAATAGTACTGTGTGTGTGTGTGTGTGTGTGTGTGTGTGTGTGTGTGTGTGTGTGTGTGTGTGTGTGTGTGTGTGTGTGTGTGTGTCTGTGTAGGTGCCTGTGCACCTGCTTTGTATGGGAAACACTAACACACCCATCAGTAACTGCACAGTATTGGATTCAGAATATCATAATGAGCCAATATTTAGATGTTGCTCCATGCAGTGTTATAATGTCTGTGAATCCCATCATTTTGCTGTTGCACTACTGGACATTGGAAAGCCGCGGTGGTGCAGCAGTAGCATTGTCGCCTCACAGCAGGAAGTTCTCCTGTTCAATTCTCGGTTGGAGTGCCTTCTGTGTGGAGTCTGCATGTCCTCCCCATGGTCGAATGGCATTCGAAAGACATGCGTGAATGGGCGTGCCTTTGTTGAAATTTGGGTGTCAGGCTGGCACCTTGGCACCATAAAAATCAACTGTGGCGACCCCTAATCGGGAAAAGCCGAAAGAAAAACAACAACTACTGGGCATTGTGGCTTTGCCAACATTGCTCTGAAGGTAATATGATTTTTGAATCTCATGACATTCTCCCCAGTACTGAAATGTTTTACTGGATTTGCTTAGAATGTTTTCAGGTTTTAATCTCATGGCATGGCTGCATCATAGCAATAAGACAGAGAGCAGTATAGGGCTGAATTGTTAGAAATGTCATTGATTGCCAGGTCTGACAGAAGCTAATTTTGAATTGGATTAAAACTTTTTTTGAATTTTAAATGTATCTTTTGTAAAATTAAATGTGGGCTTATTTATAGCTTGAAGGGAAGAAGCAGTACTACTTAAATTTTAAAACGAGAAACTTAGAGGAATGTATAAGATTTGTAGCTAGTTCTAAAAAAGGCTTTATTTTAATTACTTGTGCTATTTCACATCACGGTCTTCTTTAATAATTTCATCTCAAAACATTATTTCTTTATATGTTGCACTTTAGTTTTCTTAGATGTGAGTCGTGTATCCTCTCAGGCATATTCTTTATCGGTTAAAGGTGAAATATTATCTTTGAGCATTAATCCTTACACAGAATGTACTTCATTTAAAAAAAATGTTTGAATTTTTTTCTCATAAATTATGTTCAGACCAGCCATTCACTGATTTCTTTTTCAGCAGTTGCAGTTCAAACTTAGTAAAAATTCATGTCTTTTTTTTTTACTTTTTTTTTTGTCACTAGTAACTGTAATAATAGTAATACCCAAAGATTCTAGTATAGCAGCAGTCCATACATAAATATAGTTCTATCAGAATAAATTTTACATAAATACAGTACATTTCCCATAGGCCTAGACATGCATTACCATTAAAGCAGGCCTATATAATCCTTTTATTTTTCACATTCTACATGCGGTTTCAGTAATGTTTTAGTCAATGACCTTAAGTCAAAGAACTGATAATGATAAGATGTGCTAACAACATGTGCTGAACATTGTGTTGTGTGTCAAAGACCTTGCAGAAAATAGAAAAAAATGACAGATCGAGGACAGGCATCTGCAGTAATATCTTATTTAAATGGTACAAGGCTTGGGAACCAAGGTTAAGAAGGCATGAAAAACTGACAAAAATTTACAAGGGATTCATATTAAAAAATACTTAAGAAAGATTATTCAAATGCTCAGAATTTAAGTTCAGAAGTCATTTTAAATGTTCAGAAGTCAGATTGAAAACTAGACTCCCAAGATGTAAAAAATACAGAAAGTGCATTTTGTCTTTGTCCTGCCATTACAAAAAAGGGAAAATGCCATTACAAAAAGGAAAAAAAATATCTTTTCAGAGTTATAAAAATGTTTGATTTAGTCTTCATAGCTACAGAAGTCTGAGTATTCAATTTGTAATATTCAAACATAAGTTTCAGTCTTGTTCACTTGTAATATAAGGCTTGCTCATATCTCACTAAATTTCTTATCAGTTCCAGTTATATGACTATTGTGATGCCAGTGCACTGGCCCAGTAATCAAGGAGCCTCAATTTGACCAGTAACACCAGTGAGGGGTGTCCACATTGGGAAGATAATAAGTACACACACAGTAAAGTACAATTTCCCTTAAGAGCACACAGAGATCACAGTCAGTCTAGGGCTGGTTTCTCCCTTTCTCTCCAAATCCCCAATATGACTCCTCACTGGCACAGCTATAGGGTACAGATCTCAGCCTAGTTGTCAAGCTAAAACCTCCAGCACCCTCTCTGTCCAACCAGTGCTTTGTGTCCCTGACCAAGTAGCTGATAAACACACACTTTGAGATATGAGTTATAAACAACACACAGACACTCCTGGGGAATACTGGCACATGTTCTCCAGCTATACACCCTTCTCTCCAGACTATAAGGTAGAAATCACTACCACCAACCACTAATATCAGTTACTAATAAGGCCCTTTCCAAAGGGTGACCAATTTCACTGTGTAATATTACTGTTATCCAAATAGTAAGTGTGCCAAACAGCAGTACTATTGGAGTGGCTTGAACAGTATCACTAAATACATGCAATGTACTCTAAGAGCTTGAATTATCTCTACACAAAACAGCCACAGTTGAAAGGTTTAAAATATTTAATAATAAATAATAAAATCTCAAGACAATACTCATCAATTCAACACAGTGATAATACAAAGTTCAGAAATCACAGAAAAATGCTTTAAAATAATACTGTAGAATAGTCTGGTATAAATATAGAAAACAGCTGGACTAATCTGGCTATTTCTATCTATCTCTAAGAGAAATCACTGTTCTAAATAAATATCTTACTTACAGAGCAAGCAAATGCTGGTGAGTGGATGTTCTTCAGACAAAATCCAAAATGCTCTATTCTCTCTCTCTGAGAAAGTCTTAAATTGATAACACAGTATTGCTGAGTCATTTCACATTATATCATTTTTGACACTTCTCTGGTTTAGTTTCCCTGTGTCACAGAACTTAAAATGTTAACATTTCTTTGATCTTGCTGCTGCCAGGAAACCACAGCAATAAAATACACTTTACATGTAAAACCTAAGTAATTATCCCTTAAGTTAAGACAATAGAAATAATTTTCTGGTCAGACATCCTGTCTTCAAGCTTGAGCTCAGTCATACAATACTTTACTTATCAGCTTTCTTCCAGCAGGGTGCACCGTGGTTACATTTTTTGAAGCTCAGCACAACATATAGTTTAATCATAACAAATAGTTCTCTTTACATTTGTAAAACAAGCCTGTGGATTGCATGAATACTTACAATGACAGAATTATTTACAACATTATATCTATCTAGGCTGGCAGTCTTCACAACTATATCTACCACCACTGGATGCTACTGTTTACTACAGAGTAAACCACTTTTATCAAAATACAAGTAAATTAAGGCTTTATTTAAAAAGGCACAAAAACGTGGCACTTGCTCAGTACATATCCAGGTTTTACAGATATTGACATATTAATCATTTTTATCAGTGCCACTCGACCTGACTGGAGGGATAACATTAACAGTAAAAATAAGTCCCAAAATTTCTTAGCAACCAGGCAAATCTATTGTCTAATTGTTTATGAGCAAGATAGACTAAGTGTACCTTAAAAGGAAGCATAGTACTCCTTATGGACAAGATAACAAAAAACTTTAAAAAATTTCAAAAAACCCTACAAATTACTGTTGTGATGGTTAACAGCATGGTATTGGAAAACTTCAAAAACAAATACATGTAAAATTGGAGAGGCATAAAAATCCTTACAAAACAGTTTGAAAATATTTCAAAATGACTGGCCAGGACTCAAACATCCTTCAATATACCTTAGGTAGGCATTCACTTTTATTATAATGAATTTTCTAGCAATATCAGAGAGTAAATCTCAGAAAAGTATAAAGACTTCTACAGTAAAAATAAAACACCAGTAAATGTATATTTTATAGCTATCTCAGACAGTAAATGTAAAATCAGTTTAAAGACTTCTACAATAAAAGCACCAGTAAATATGTGATTTAAAGTTAAAAAAATTAAGTTAAACAAAAACTGAAAAAGTGTTCCAGAAATGTAAATTTTAATCTTATTTTAAAGACACAAAATGCAAACTGTGGTAAGATAATGCAAAACCTTCCTTATAATCCACATCCCAAGTCAGTATTTATAGAAACAAGAGTATTTTCAATTTCTGATATTAGTATAGTTTCATATTTAAATAATGCATAGATTGTAACAAAGTCCAGTTTACAGTCTTCAGACAGTGTAAATGTCACAGCATATGTAATTCATAATGCAAAGTTAAATTACAGTATTGCAAATACAGACAAGCTTAAGGTAACCACAACTAGTGTATGTAACATGCAGATTTCAAGACAGAACACAGAGCGGATATTTTCAGTGTCTCCAGTTAATGTTATCAGTACAATTTCTGATGCAAATAATGTTCAGAATGTAATAGATTCTAGTATGTTTTTTATAGAAGTCAGTGCAAATATTGCACTAAAAAAAAAAATCAAAGCGCACAAATAAATCAAAGTGCAAAAATTTACAACAATCCTGAAAAGCAATTACTCTGATGCAACAAAGACCTGTGCAAGTAATATACAGATTTCTGGCTAAAATAAAAATATATATATTGGCTCAAGTCAATGTTGTTACTACTGCTATAAAATAATTATTAAAATATTTATAAAAATCTGGCAGTCCAGCACCAAACCACTTAATTTATATGACATTGTTAATATTTCATAATTTCAGTTACAAACAGACCTCTACCAGAAGACACAAATACAATTATAATGCTGTCAGAATTTAACAAGTTAAAGGTTACAGCAGTTAACAGTTCTCAGTGTGATAGTACCATACAAGAAACCAGATTTTAACAGATAGTTGAGTACAGCACAGCACAACGAAAGAAGACTTCAATGTACCTGCTAGAGATGCAATTTCAGAAGATACATACCAAGCAGTACAATTACTTAACTATTCATCATAGGATAATTACAGATTCTGCACACACTCATTAGATGCCATGTATATATAAATGGTTGTACACTCAATGCAACTTAAATGTGACAAACTGCAATATCGACTCTATTTCTGAAATCTTTGCCAAATGTCATACCACGGTCTATGTATGTGATGTGTCTTACATTAGAGGGGAGGTTGTTCCAGGCCTGGGACATAAGTGTTTGTATAAGAGTTTGCCAATTTTTTTTATTGGGTTTGTAAATATCTAGGAGACATTGGTCAGAGTTACAGAGTGAAAGATTGCGGGTGCAGTAGGATACTAGGGAGTCAAGGGAGGGTAGGTAGTAGGTTTGTAGAATATTGAGTGCTTGATTTGTAGCTGTGATAGTAGAATTTGCTGGGGGAATTCTAGCCATTGAAGTTTATTTAGGGCAAGGCAATGGTGTGAGTTGTAAGGTTGGTTTGTGTCAAATCTAGTAATTTTATTATGTTTGTTCAAGCTTGGTGATTAATGTGATTTGTAAGTTTGTAAGGATTAGAGCGGCATAGGGTAGGCAAGGTAAGAGGAATGCCTGAGCCAGAGGAAGTTGGATGTAAGGAATGTATCTGTTTCTATAAAGTAGTTTCAGTTTTTGATGTGTTTTTTTTTGATACACTGTTGAATGTGAAGGTCAAATTTTAATTGATTGTCAATTATGGTACCAAGGAGCATAGTGTGAGGTTCTAATTTGATGATAGTATTGTTAGGTGATGAGATGGTAAAGGTGAATTTGAGATGGGAGAGTGATCTAGGAAGGAAAAGAAGGAGTTTGATTTTTTTTTTGGGGGGGGGGGCTTTTAGATGAGCTGGTTCTCTGTAAACCATCTTTCAATGGAAAGGGATGAGTTTTGGGTAAATGTGTGATGATGTGAGATGTTGACAGAGAAGAAGATAAGTGTAGAGTTGTCCAAATATTCTATAAGAGAGGAGTGTCTGCAGGATTGGTGGAGGTCATTAGTAAAGATAGCGAATAGATTTGGCCCCAGAATATAGCCCTGGGGGACTCCTGTTTTGATAGGTAAGAAGGGGGAGCAGGAAGTGTGCCATTCGACAGACTGTAGCCTGTTGGTAAGGTATCTAGAGAACCAGCAAAGAGTGGAATTTGAGAGGTTGAGATCAGATAGTTTTGTTAGTAGCTTAGAGTGAGTTAGTGTATCAAAGGCTTTAGAGAGGTCTAGGAATAGACAGGATACTAGTTGGCTATTGTCTCTAACCTCCACTACAAGTATGAGTAAAAGATTGTACTGTTGTTTGGCCAAAACCCACTTTGGATAGTAGTCAAAAGCTTTTCATGGATTAGTAGTTTGAGCGGGTCTATATTAGAAAATCAATGCAGCAGAAAGATGAACACCATTTCATCGACACATATGTGTTGAACTCCCAGGTAACTGAATGGCCAGATCACCAATTTTTTCCTAGGGAAAAAAGTTGGTAGGCCAACTGCATACCACACACAAGTGCAAACATTATAAAGTGGGGAGCTTCAACCCCCATACCCCCATGCCCCCTTAACTAAATATATTAAATGTGAGATCTCACTACAGTGGAGAAAAGGGCAAATTTACAGTGATGGCCAACTGATTTTTTCATTCCATTACATGTCTATTTGGGTTGTGTACACCTACTTGTACAGACAGCAGCCAGTTTGCTGTTTTGCTCCACTACTGCTGTTTGGCACTGTGCTTGGTTGTTTGCCTTTCTCATGCATGATCAGAGGTTCTGTTCTGTCCTCTGCTGGTATTATCTGCCATTCTAAGATCTGCATTTTCTCATCTGTGATAATGATGCTTGGCACTACTTGCACTGCAGACAGACCTCTTGAATAGTGGTTTATTTATCCAATGTTTTGTGCTCCCTATTTATTACCCTACAACACACAATTAGCATCACTCATACACATCCAGGTATGACTGGTACACAGTTTGCAACATGTCATAACATGACAATGTATAGGTGTTTATATAGTTCTGCATTTCACTATGCCTGGTACGCATCCCCACCCTGTTTCTCAACTTTCCATTGCCTATGTTATGCAGTGAGACATCTGTGTAACTTATCTGTCCTTACTGTTTATTTCCAACCTCTGTATGTCATGTGTTGTGGTATTTGTTATATGGTTATACCTGCTGTGATGGCCTTCTACTTCTCATTCCCTGTCTTTACCTGTCCTTCTATTCTTAAAAAAATAAAAAGGGTCCTATTCCCACCCAAAAAGGAAAAAAAAAAAAAACATTTGTCCACATGACTGTCACTCAGATTTTCCTATTCCAACATACCTCTTCATAGGTTCATAGGTAGGTACTAGGCTATTGGCCTTAGGGCCTATATAAGCCTACCCAAAAAGGTACTCTGGCTTTTGCCACCCAAGAAAATTATAATCTGTAAGTGATAGTATATTTAAATAATAATAGACTAAGGAGACATTCCACAGTTGTCTCTAAGCTTACTGGTGAGATTCTGGACAGCTTCTGTTATAGATATGTACTTATAAATGTCATGTAGTTTAGATTGTGTATTATCTCCATAACTTTATTAATGTATATCAGGTTTTGTGAGAGATTTTTCATGGTTTATAGTGTTGCTGGGAGTGGCTGAGAGTTTCTACAGCAGGGCTAGCCAACTGGGAGTATAAACCTTGGCTCAAGATGATTGTCAGTGTTAAATTGACACCCTGACCCCATAAGCAAAATGGGAAAAGCGGTTGAGGATGGATGGATGGATGGATGGATGGATGGATGGATGGATGGATGGAGTGTAGCTGAGAGTGTTATACAGTGTGCTGTTTCTACTGAGAAACTCTGTTATATACTGAGATATTTACACTGAGGCAAATGTACATATTACATGCTTATCTGCAGCTTTTTTGTTGATATCAGTGCAATGCAGTGGATTCTGTGAACTTTATTGAATCCAGTCCAAAGTATAGATATGTTGTCAAAGTTTAATATTGTTTAGGCTTCAATAACAAAATTTTATAAAAAATAAAAATGCTATAAAATATACAATAGCGCAAACAGATGTGTGAATAATGTACAGAATTCATAAATGTATTATGGACAGAAAAGAAAGTCATTTAATAAGAAAAATCAAATCCATTCAATTCATCTTTATGGACAGTAAAAAATGACAAATGTCTCTCTCTCACTCTGTATATATATATATATATATATATATATATATATATATATATATATATATATATATATATATATATATATATATATATATACATACATATATTGCTATTGTATTGCTATACCAGACATTGTTGCAAGAGTTATGACTATCAAATTATAGTAAGAAAGTATTGCAATGCACCGATAATATCTTAATATAGACAAAAACAGAAAAAAAGCATTTGCAAATATTAAATAATGCGTTACTAATTTTACAAAGTGTAAAAATTAAAGTTGGTTAGATTTTTAAAGGTGACAATAGAGTCAAATGTTCAAATCTCATGGAAAAAAATCTGTAGTAAAATATTATCAGTGCAGTCACAGGTTCAAATCTCATGTCAGAAAGTGAAATGTAATTTACTGTATAACAAAAAAAACCCCTTCACAAACAAATATATCTCCAAAATCAAATCAGTTCAGTTCTAAGAGTAAATGTGTGTATATGTAAATGGTTCAAAATTTTACACATTTCATGCAAAATTTGCAGCTTACACCAACAGTTCACCAGAGGCAAAAAATCATATGATTAAACTATCATATTACACTTACTTACAGGTCACTTACACTGAGAGAAAATCTTTTGGAATCTGTGCTCTAGATTTGTTTAAAATTAAAAAAGCAATTGTTAATTTAAATACCTGAAACTGCTTTTTGTATTTTTACAAATATACTAATAAAACAAGTGTGTCACAAAATTTAAAAATAGAATTACATTTACAAAATTATTAAACGTTCAAAATATTCTGCTCACAATCTTGTCATAAAAAAAAGACCTGGAGGCCAAATCTTTGTAATACAGTCTGAAAGTGGGCAATAAAACCAATAGGGTTTCTTTTCTAATATATCAGCAGTGACTGAATGAAGAGTAAAGTTTAAACTTGGTAAGAGCTACAGTGCACAAGTAAAGTGTGATGATATGGGCTAGTGCCAGCATAGCCAGATGGAGTTCTATAAAGAATGATATGTCCTTTGAATATCAAACTGATTTATACAAGATGCTTGTGTTAGAAATGTATTAGAACTGTATGGCGTTTGACTATCAAAGTGATTTGCACAAATGCTTATGTTACAAATTTATTTATTTATTATTTATTGACATCTGTTAATCAGTAAAGTCCACTAGGTCAAAAAACTCTATTTCATTGGAGGCCAGTGGAGAAATGCTTCATTTACAAATCCAAAAAAGAAATAATACAATATGATATATACAGCAACTTCCAAAGTATTCATACAAATTGTCAAATATTAAAATATATCAAGTGTAAAGTTTTTATACAATTCTAAGTCATATATGATTTTCTACAGATTAATAACATAGAGTGCAGAGATTTACTACTTATTAAAGAAAATTATGATGCATGTCACCGCAATAACCCATTATGACTAGATAATGAAATTAAAAGAAACAAATATAAAATAAGATCATATTTACGGGGTAAGATTTTATCTACATTGATGGGAGAATATCTACTTCTATATGTTAGACAAAGCTTAAGATTGTCTATGGTTTTGTAAACAAGAACAAATTGGTTATTTAAGGAAATTATTTTTTAAGTGACTTTAAAGTATTTAAAGGAATCCAGTTATGTAGAAAAGGGAGGTAGGATGTTCCATAGTTTAGATATGGAGTGTAAACACAGTGGGCAGAATTCATGAAGCCTTCATGTAAGAGATACAAGGCTTACACGGAGGCTGCAGTTAAACGGTGTGATGTCAGCATGTCATGCATATGCATGAGGGCATGCTGAATCACACCTAAGGCTAACACGGTCCATGGAAGACAGTAGGGGGCATGTCCGTAGGCCGAGCCCTGCAAGCGGACACGCCCCCAGAAGAGTAAAAGTGCCCAAAGTAAACACCCACGACAGAGGCCATGGAAATGTGAATAAACACAACACAACACATGCCCCCACAGACTATGAACATAAAATATATAAATGAACATGTTATATATTTTTTTTAAATCGTAAAGATGTTTGCCCGTGAGTGCGCTCGTTTGTGTGGGCATGCCCGTAGCTTAGCCACAGTTAGCAGTCAGTGGAAAAGCATATAAGAACTAAATATCCAAAGTAAGCCAAGAAGCAATAGCATAGTGGTAGAGACGTCGGCTGAAGAGCAGGCATTCATGTTTCGAGCCCCCACAACATCAATATTTATTTTTAGTAAAATAAGCATGAAACAAGTCCCTGACAAACATGTACACATATAAAATCATAGTTTATGTAAAATGTAATGAAATAGTCCATTTATTTTGAAGAAATGTGAGATAACAAAACAATAAAAAATGCGAGATGTGCCTATAGCTGAGCTACAGTTTAACAAGGTGAGTGCATCTGCCCGTAGGTGAGCAGTGGTTTAACAGGTGTAAAATGAGTGCCCGTAGGTGAGCAGTGGTTTAACAGGTGTAAAATGAGTGCCCGTAGGTGAGCAGTGGTTTAACAGGTGTAAAATGAGTGCCCCTAGCTGAGCTGAGCGTAATATGCATGCTAACAGCCAAATGAAGCGTAAACCAGCGTAACCTGTTTGCGCTGAGCTGCGCACTGCGCCAACAAGCTAACCGACGGGCAACGTTGAGCAAGCTGTATCAAAACTGCCTTTACACAGACATACCCCTTAGCCTGTCTAGACAGTCATAAAAAATAAAAAGCAGTGGCCAGGTAAGAACCCAGGATACTATGCACCATAGTCAAGGTACTGAACCACTAAGCCATGACAGCACTACCTAGAAATGCAGTAATAGCAAATATATAGGAATGAATACAAAGTGGAACATGACAGAGCAGGTTTTGTGAAGTTGATATAATTCCAAAATGGCCAATCACAGATATGTGCGGGAAAAACGGCATATATAAGCCCCATAGTAAGGAATACACTGCATAAACGATTGTAAAACTAACTTGCAGCCAGAATGTCAGGAGTAGGTGAGGGTAGTTGCTTACGAACACAGAGGTGGGGCATTGAGGAGTCCAGATAGATGGTCTGGCTCCTAGTCCACAATCATGAGGCCCAACTCATGCAGGGCCAGGTCCTGTGGGGAGCATATAGGGCTGAGGCGTGGGACTGGTTGGCTCATGATCTCACCAGTGCCACAGGGATTCCAAGGACTGGTGAGTAGGTCCGTCACCACCATGCGGACCTGAAGAGACGCAAGCAGGACCAATTGAACCTTTGGATCCAGGAGGCCCGGCAAATCCCCAACTCCCCACTACTGAGTAAGTTACATTTAATTATGTATGTAAGAAATTAAACTAGCTGATATTATGGAGATGTGTATTCCAATATTACTTCATTTATATTACAGCTGCAGGTGTCCGTTCTGCGAACCGCAGAGCCTATGGCGATAGGCTGGTGCGGTTGCACCACCAGGCAGGTCAGTAATCCTCTCCCAGTAACTGTAAAGAAATATAAAAGTATGACAGTTAGCAAAAGAGTGCAGTGTAGTCACTAAGTAATAAAATGTGCAAGTAACAGTGTAAGAGTGTTTGCAAGTATTGCTCGATTACAAAAGTGTGTTGCAGTCTGTAATCCAAACAGAAAAATGAAAATGTCTGAAATAAAGTCTGAAATAAAGATGCCCCACCTGTAAAATAATAGTACACAACCTGCAGCAGGCTGAAAAGTACAGCTGCAGAAGATGAGCAAATCACATGTGTGAAATATACCCCTGTTGAAATACTGAAACATGACAGAAGTGAGACTGCTGGAAAGGACTGTAATAACTACAGGTAAAACATGTCAATAAAGCCTATAAGTAAGTACCATCCTGAATAGTAAAATGAAAATAAGTGAGAGAGTGTGAGAAAGAGTTATGAATCCACCAATAAAGTAGTAATAACCCCTGAATAAAGAATACTGCAGTCAGTACAGAATGAAATGAATGTGAGAAGCAGAACAAAACAGCGAAATCTGTTCAAAGTGTTGCTGCAGCTGGAATGTGTATCCCAAAATCTGGATATGTTGCTCTCAGTCTGCAATCTGCAGATAGTATGATTGTCTGACATACCAAACATCCACAGTTGTCTATAGCTATATAAAGCAAATGTAGCAGGATGATGTAGCTGAACAAAGCCAGATATGAATGTGTATGAAGAACAATAAAATGTACATTGATGTAGCAGTAACAGTCCTATCACCAAATTGAAGTAGTTATCATATAGGAAACTGTAGTTAGAACAGTAGTGTGTATATATGTGCAGCTATTAGAAATGTACAGCATATGTATTGGTATTCGAAGGTGTTAATAATATTTTCTTCACCCCACCCTATAACCACATATAACCCATTCCACGTGAACATTTTATGTGCAATCACAATTATCACCCCTGGACATTTGTCCTGTTGGGTCATAAATATTTGCATGTCTGTTGATGCATCTGCCCTGTTCATACATCCAAACCTGATGGCCTGTTGCCATCAATCAACCCTGCATGTTGTTGGACTGTGTATTGCTGTTCAAATTATGCATGTGTTATGCTCACTGTTCAATGGTGTGAATATCTGGGTGTTTGGTTAATGGGAATACTAATGCATGCTGTTACAACTAATTGCGAATGGTATTGTATGTTACTAACCCAAACTGTCATGACATAATGCAAAACATAGGATGACAGGGAAGGTGGGTTCCAGCGGACCCACCTCTCCCACCTCAGCTGGCGAGTGCACCTGGCACTAGTGCCCAGTCTGGACCCTCCTCCGGTGGCCCTCTGCCACCTGTGGGTGAAAGCACTGCAGGGGATGGGGCTCGTCCCCCCTCTGCAAGCATGGCCGGAGGAGAACCACCACTCACCCTCCGTAGCGTCCAGACTGTGGTGCGTAGGGAGATCTGGGACTCTGTTCTTGGGCCCCTACACCAGCTTGAGGCACAGGTGGCACAACTTACGGGCATGCCTGTTGCCCGGCCTACACAGCCCCCAGCACAGCCCCGTCCTGGGCAGTGAAGGAACAGTGGCAACTGCCCATGGGTGGGGATATCAGTTCCACTGTTGCCATCTGTGGGCTCATGGGCTCTGGATATCCAAACATCCGTCCCCGTCAATTGTGTAACCCCCCCACACGTGTCATACACCGCCCCTGTATGCGTTTTGTCTGTCTTGTCTGTTGACCTACCCAACCTACCTCCCCAGCTATACCAACTTCCTTCACCTGGCATACCACTCTCACCTGAAAAAAAATAAAAATAAAAAAGGGCACTCTGTACCCACAAAAAAATTATGCCCCTTACATAGCTGCCCATTCCACACACATGTCTGCTCGACATGGAAACTATCAATTACAATTGGCTGTACAACAAGTATTATTGTTGTCCTGACACCTCTCTCAGAGGTGGAAGGTTTCAAATGTCACACCAAATTACATACATATGCACAGCTGTTGCTGATGAAGAAATGGGAAGCTATGGGTCTTACCTACATCCCTCCTGCAAATCCCAAGCTTGTTTCCCTACTGTCTTAACCTCTTTGTGACCCCTTTTTCACCACTTTCCTGTCTCCCCATTTTCATTTCTTTCAAAGAATATAGCCCGGGTGTGCACCAGAGTAAGCACTGTTAAGCGGTTGTAAGCAGGTGTGCGCATGTGTGTGCAGAGCTAAACACCAGTGCGCATGCGTGAGCTCCGTGCAAACCAGCGCTAACCCGGTTACAACTGCTTAAAAGTGCCTTAGTCACTCTGATTGACAGGTCCTGTAGTCAGTTCAAAAGCAAAATAAAATCCCACTGTCAGACCCGAACCCAGGACCTTGGAAACAGTAGTCTGCATGACCTACCACTAAGCCATGACTCTTATACAAGAACATTGTACTAAAATAAATATATCATGTAATAGTAGGAATGAATGTAAAGGGAATATAGGACGTGTAGTACACAAAGCATGTCATTTATATTTACTGTCAAAACTAGTGGATTTCCATAATAGTAGTGTGTGAACAGAAACAGCCATGCTAGTTGGTAGCTAGTAGGTAATAATGTCAGTTAATGTACATATATAAATGTATGTATATTTACATATATATATATATATATATATATATATATATATATATATATATATATATCGTTGTAGGTGTCAGTGTGCATGCACACTTACTACAGGAAACAGGAGAGAGGAATGGAGAAATGTGAATCTACAACACAGCCTGAATCATGAGAGAGATACTAACCTTTACACTCACAGAACAGTGTCCACAGCATACCAGCATGGTCCCTGCCCTTACAATCTGAAAGGGCAATGTCTATCTCACATACCCTTTTATAGCACTGTCCTGAAATCACAGTGAGAACTGCAATCAGTACACAACTGGCTGCATGCAATTATTTTATTTTATTTTATTTTATTTAACATTTGTTGACCGGGAATGTCCAACTAGGTTCCACAGAGCCTGTTTTCAGCGGAGGCCCGGGGAGAAACACTCCAGAATTAGCAAATGCTGGCTTACAATTGGTGCAGAGACCATCACATGGACTTATGCAGATACCTACAAAAGCATCCTGTACTCACACTCCACACATGCAATACGTTCATTGCACTGTCTGGAGGCAGACAGAGAGAGAGAGAGAGAGAGACAGACAGAGACAGAGACAGAGAGAGAGAGAAAAAAAAACACAAACAACAACACACGGTACACACACACTGAGTCTAAGCTGTCAGCAGTGACAGTAGCAAGCCGTGCCAGCAGCAGCAGGAAGCAGTAGTAGCGGTAACGCAACCAGCTGTGACAAACACAGGTAATGTAAAGTAACAGGTTAATAGTCTGCATAATGTGAACCTCCATATGTGTCATAGGTCTGTATCTATAGGTATGTCCATGTGATATGTTGTGTGCACGTAGTTCCACCAAAAGGGGATGACTATACATTACATGTCATTCATTGTTAGGCCATGATCCTGGCAGCAGTTTTCTGTTGCAGTGAGGCCTGTCTGTAGGATTTGTGTGTCAGCTGGTGTAACGACTATGGTGCTTAGTTAGCAGTCATCTGGGAACATTGTCATCCACAACCCGCACATGTTCGCTTTTACATCTGAGAAATAAATGCCAAACAAGAGGGGTCCTAGGACAGAGGCCTGTGGGATACCACATGTGACTGGCATTGAGTCTGACATGGCTACTACAATATTGATATTATGAATTCTGTATGTCAACCAGTGTGCAGCCCATCATGTGACATATGTAGTAACATGTAAGCTGATGAGCTTGTCTATGATGCCTGAGTGGAGTACTGTGTTGAAGGCCTTAGGCAAGTCCAGGTAGGCTGTATGGATTGCGTTGCCCTCATCAATGGCTGTAGCGACTGTTTGGAAAGGTCAACCAGGTTCAAAAGGCAGGATCAGCCCATCACAAAGGCAAACTGGCCGGGAACAAGTGTCTGCAGGTACCCAATATCGCTGTATATGCGTCCCATACTGAATCATTCCATAGTTTTGCAGACCAGGCTGGTTAAGCTTATGGTGCGGTAGTTCCCAGGGTCAGTAGAGGTGCCTCCTTAGTGGAGTGGGACCACTGTTGCTGTATGGCAGTGTTCAGGTACATATCCTGTAGTACAGACAAGGTTAAATATCACTCTTATATGTGGTTGTATGTCCTCTTGGAGTTCACGTAGCACACATCCAGGGATACCATCAGGTCACATTGATGCTGTGTGTTCTGCTTTGCTGAGGGTGGCCCTCACCTGGACATGTGAGATGATAGGGAGGTTACATTCAGCTGTGATAAGTATTTCTACTTGTGGGGGAGAAGGAAGGGGGATACATGCATTGAACCTGTCTGCAATTATGTTGCCAATATCTGTGTGTTCGGTGAATGTTAAGTAGGTGTGTATTAACACAGAGCATATCTGAGGCATTTGGTCCATATGTGTAACATAACTGAAGAAGGCCTTGTGGTTATCTATAGTGTTCGTGGCCATTTCCCTCCCAGAGTAGGCTGTGGATGTTGTTATGAGGGGCCGTAGCTTATTACCAGTGCTGACCACAGATGCCTTCCCTTAATGTGAATCTGCTCTGTCCTGCAGTAGCCTCCTTCTATTGTTATACAATCTGCCTTTGGCTGGGGTTCACCGGACAGGATGCCTAACCTTTGTGCATAGGGTCTGGGTTAGAAATGTGTGTGCATGTTCCATGCAATCTTTGGGATGTCCGTGGGAAGCATTCGCAAAGGGGTCAGCAGTGTGGGTTGTGGCTTCCACTGGCCCAGTGGGCTGCATGGATACCATCTCAGTCCTAATAAGTGAATAACTGTCTAATCACATACATATCAAAGAAGTCTACTGTGCTGGTGGTGGTGGTTGGATATGTATATCCAGGCCGAGTAACTTGTGTCCAAATCACACTAGTGCATGGCGTTCCACATACAGTACCTTGGTATGAACCCCCAGAGTGAGGTTGTGCATTGGACCTGTCGCAGTGTGCTGACCGATGGGGCATGGAATGTGGCAGGTATTGTTGCACAGGTGTTGGCTGAGCACTGACATCTGGCCATGTACTTGTGTATCCACCAAGAGACACACACATGCTACATATGGGAGTAGTAGTATATCACTACAGTTGAGTATCATGTATAGTATGTGTGCCATATATTGCTGACATAGTCTGCTGATATCCTGTTTGTGTTCTCTTCCAGGGGCATGGCGCGTCAGCGTAATCCCGCCTACTCTGCAGCAGAAGATGAGGAGATACACCAGAGCCTGGTGCAGGATTATGACATACTGTTTTCCCGCACCAGCCAGAATCAGCAGGAGAGGGCTGCACTGTGACAAGACCTTGTCCATAGGGTAAATGACATTGGCATGCATAATAGGACATATGAGCAGATACGACATCACTGCAGTGATTTAATCAGAAATGTCCGTCAGCGTGCGTCGGATATCCACAGGCAACAGGTTGCCACAGGAGGTGGGGTGGCCACACATCCCCCCTCACCAGACTAGAGGGGTTACTCCTAAGTGTTGTGGCTCCAGCCCCAGAACAGCAACAGCAACACACCTGCATCATGATGGAGGCTGGATCCACACAGCAGCATGACATGGAGCATGAAGGTAATATGCCATATGTACACTTGACTGTTCTGTACACTGTTAGTTTATGCATCTGTAAGGTGTGTCCGTGGTATGTAGCTCTCAACATAGTATGTAATTGTGCAGGTGTGATATTGGCAATATCAGCAGCTGACGTGTGAAAGGCAACTGGTGTACTACTGCACTGTATCATATGCAGTATCAATGGCACAGTTGTGCCCACTGACATTAATCTCCTCATTTCTGCAGGTCCCTCCAGTGTTACAGCAAGGCAGGCCATCCATGCTGGTGAGTGTGTTTTAACAATACCTATAATAGTCCTGATAGTGCTAGTAATACTAGTGTAACTCAGTAGTGCTCTGTGTGTATACTGCAGGGTGTGCATGTGTGCATGTGTGCATGTGTGCCTGTGTCCATGTGTGCATGTGTGCATGTGTGCCAGTGTCCACGTGTGCATGTGTGCATGTGTGCCTGTGTCCACGTGTGCATGTGTGCATGTGTGCATGTGTGCATGTGTGCATGTGTCCACGTGTCCACGTGTGCACGTGTCCATGCATGCATGTGTGCATGTGTGCCTGTGTCCACGTGTGCATGTGTGCAAGTGTGCATGTGTGCATGTGTGCCTGTGTCCATGTGTGCATGTGTGCATGTGTGCATGTGTCCACGTGTGCATGTGTGCATGTGTGCATAAGTACATCACTGGTAACATTGTGTGGACACTGTAAACTGTGTTTCCTGTCTTCCTCCCACAGGTTCTGGTGCTGCTCTGGTGTCCTGCAGCAGGGAACCTGAATCTGGTGCCACAGGTACTGATAATGATGATATCTGTGTAATGGCACAGGAAGGTGTGTCAGGGTCCGCCATTGGTCAGCCAATTGACAGTACACAGCTGTCAACCCCATCATTGCGCACAGTCATCCTGTCAGTACATCCTATGTCACCATTGTCCCTAGGTGATGGACAGGATACAGTGGGCATTGACCAGGGTAATGTGGTATCTGTGGCACATGCTTCCCCACACAGCAGCCATGGGCAGGGTCCTGCGATGGTACCTCACAGACAGTTGCCCATGGGTTCTCGTGGGAGCATCCGTGGGTGTACTGCCTCTGGCAGACGTGCCCAAAGAGGTCTGTCAACCTCAGCTATGTTTCGGGCTGTCATGCAGGCACAGTCGCATATGGAAAGGTACACCAGACAGGGTCTGAGGGAGCTGAGAGCATGTCACACAGCCATGACTGACAGTATGCGTGACATTGCGGATGCTATCCGTAATTTCACCGATATCATAGACAGACGCTGTGGGGACATATTACAGCAGTTCCACAACCACATGTCCATGAGCCAGGGCAATGGTGGGCGGTTGCGGTGTCGATGTGGCCGTATGCCAGCAACAGCGGCAGCTGGCAGTCGGCGTGGACGAAAACAGGCCCGCAGACACCTCCATAGAGCCAGCAGCAGCCCCAGCAATGCTGGGTCTGTGCTGTCATCGGAACGTCCCAGGAGACCACATGCACGTGGCTCTGGACAGTCCCAACAGGGACCTGTGTCCAGTCAACACACTCCCGCTTCTGATGACAGTACCCAGTCTGGCTTAGTACCGGATACAGTCTGTAGCACCCCTGCCAGGCACAAGTACCGTGTACGTGCCCACAGACACTGATCTGTATGACCTGCCAGGTGCAGTCTGTGGCTGTCCACAAACACCTGTATATGGCAGCCATGAGGTGGAACTGTGTGTGTGCATACACACATGCGAACTGTTAACACCTAGGGCTACCACATACACGCACACACTGCACCAACAGTGCCCCACCCTGTACTGCTGTCCCTCACCAACACACATACACACACATGACAATTGGTGGTATCAGTGGCAGACTCAGGTATACCTAATTCACACCCTGTGCATATGATGAAATTGTGCCACCTCCTGCAATCTCCAACATCACTGCAGGAACAGGTAAACACATTGCTGATGCACAGGGTGACTACGTAGAAGTGTATTAGTAGTATCATGTTGGTAACCGTACAGTGTGTTGATATGACTGTGTGTATATCCCAGCATTCCTGATGCAGTAACCGTATGACTGTCTTGAATTGTTATCTACACCCATAGTACGTACCAAAGTGTAACAGCTGCACATTATTGCATACCGGTGGTAAGGATGTCAACAGATAGCCACATACATGGGTAGCACAGGGGGGAAGCTAATGCAAGTAGTGATATGCAATGATGGACATGTACAGTAATGGTGGCAAGTTGCCCACAATGACTATGCAATGTGGATGTTTGCGCATGTTGATATGTGTGCAGTACCAATGTAATCCAAATCACAATTAACTATGACATAATATCAGTTCTACCATGGACATCTGAGCTGTGCATTCCTGGGTACATGTTGATAGTGCCTACATATTTGCACTGTTACCTACTGTTAGTGTTACCCCTTCTTTGTTGTACAATGGACTACTTCCAGCCTTGCTTACTGTAGCTTTGTTTGCATGCATGTTCGCTTGGGGTTCCCTGGAACACTGTGTCCACCTGCAATGCAGAGTTACAGCGCTTCTGTGGAGTCCTAGTGACATCTGCATAGCTTACGATACGTATGTCAAGTTTACACATGACAGAACGTCACTGTCCTGTTCGCATGTATGTTGCCTGTGACACATTGCACATGTCTTATCTGGCATTTACCCACGTGTGCAGTCATATATGCCAGTGCTATGAAATCAGTAGCAGTACACCCACACATACACACTTTCAGTATGTTGTTCCCCATTGGCCCTATGTGTTAGTAATCACCATGGCAATCACACTACTATGGTAGCATGTGCAAAGGTAACCTGTGAATCACCTCTATGGTCCAGTTGTGCTTTATGTGAGTCATGTGGCAATGTCACAGCTGCCACATGTATGCAGTCAACCCTCACCCCTGGCCAAGGAATGTACAACACATGTGTGGGATGCCACTACATAGCCAATCTGGGGACTGAGCACTCTGAACCCAGTAATGCCATACCCTGTCAGGTGGCATGACATACTACAGTGACTACAATACCAGTCAGACATAGACCCGCACTGACAGCAATCTGAACACACTGGGGCATACTTGGAGATTCAGAATAGCATCCTGCCTGAGCATCACACACCTTCGCAGCTGGCACACAGGCATATGTTACGTCAGAACAGAGCACATGCCACACACGGCACACACATCCCGTGTGCCACACACTCACAGCCTGTAGGGCTACACAACACACCTGCTACAGATGTGTCAGGTACCTCTCTTGGCCACTGCAGTGGGGTCCCGCTCAACAGGCTGTACATGGTGAAGGTCACAGTGATATGCCTGTGAGGCACTATGGTCCACCACAAAACACATGCATAGAGGTCAGTCAGAGGCATGGACACATATGACTCAGTCATTGACCATGCCACTATGGATGACCTAAGACATACCTCCCTGGACGACATGATAGGGAACATAGAAGGGATCTCTCAGCATGTGGCATGGGGCAGTATGAGCCTGATCTTGGTTGCCATCATACCCTCACCAGGTATGCTACCACTATATGTAGGAAGGGTGTTCTATGTCTAC
>NC_056746.1:755274485-755409485 GCF_019279795.1 Protopterus annectens | reverse complement strand
TATGGTAGAACCACACACCACAGCCACATGGGGGAATACATATTGCACCTGTCCATCTGCAACATGGGTACTCACTGTTCCACACCAGAGGTAGACCACCATTGTTGATATCTGACAATACCCACCTTGCCCTGGACATCCATATCCCATCCCCACCCTCAGGCAAGGTTGTCACTGCAAACAAACTGTATTTAGCACAAGCAGACTCTACACTTGTGAAGACTGGGGTGGACGACTTCAAAGGACCCATGCTGGGGGACTATACTGGCCACTCTGCATAATCCTTGACAATTGCATTCTATGAGCATGTGTAAGGTTTGCATTGATCATGCTATCCCACATATACCCATGACTGCTCCACAACAAGACACCTGTCAGGTGTACACCAGCCATATATGAGCCATCCAACAGACAGAGTGAGCTAATACATTGCAGAGCTGTAGCCCTCAGTGGGAGGACATCTGTGAACAGTACTGGCATGAGACTTCATTCCCACATAATCATCACAACACAGTGTTGACAGTGGAATTGTCCAGACAATGCAGATAGGGCTCCCCTCAGTCTGTTATTGATGGCCACTTACTGTTAGAGGTCCTCAGCAACCCTCCTCCAGCACACACCAACAACATGGCTGTGGCTTAGCACATTCAAACCCTGGGATCTCCACTGTGCCCCTGCTTGACAGAGGCACAGCTCACTAGCCTCACACATTGCCTTATGTGACCTACTTTACAGTGGCACAGTAGCCTACTGTACTGGGGATGCAGATGCCAAGCACACTCTGGCTAAGCTGTCATTCCCTAGGGCAACAAGCATAGTATTGACCTCTACACCCATATATTCAATTGTCAGATGCACAATATTTGTTGTGCTGTTATACTGTTTGCAGGTCTTTATTGCCATGGCATTCCCTGTTCCTATGAACAACTTGTGTATCTGTGGAAGATGTTTGAATATGAGGGTGATCCACTATATCACATATGTCTCTGTAGTCATTTACTGTGTGCACTGGGCAGATTGCTGTGTTGTGGTTGGTTCCTGGAATGACACATACAAATACCAGATATGTGTGGCCAACTGCTAAACGGAGATATGGCCTAAGTGTGTGAGCATGCCCAGTTCAGCCTTTCCATTGCATGTTGTCTGACATATGCCTCATTTATCAAAGTGTGCGAGCATGCCCAGTGTGAGATTTCCATATGTTGAACTCTGAAGTCCACCACATATTTGGGTGTGTGTGAACTTCAACAATATCTCACGTTTATGGTTGTGTGTTGGGTGTCATGTTGTGTACTAACTGGCCAACTGCTTCGTGTCTGCCACAACAGGGATTATACTGTGCCTGCAGGGATTGCATGGGATACTTTGCATACAGTTGTCAACATCCTTTCATAATGACCTAACACTGTAGTACCGTATAGTGTACTGGTTCAGTACTTTCACTGTGGTGGACAGTATCCTGGGCTTTAGTCCTATCACTGCTTGACATCTTCATAGTGAGCACAACAGACTGTGTAGGGGCCAGTTGTGCACATATGACCATGTTGCATTATGTTCAGATATGGACTACCTACACCAGGCTTATCCAACATTGGTAGTGTATTCCACAACATAGGTGGACATTGGCAAACACTAGCGATGTTCCCTAGGCCATTTCTGATGCTAGTAACAGGGTGTGTTTGTCCTTTGACACACATTGTAACTGGAGTTTGCCATGACATATGTCATGGTTAGTATACTGTGCCTCCGTCTACCTCTGACATAACAGTGATACCCAGGGTTAACCTACCATCTCCCATCCACTCATCAGGATTCCTCTTGAGGGGTGTCGATAGGTGACTCTTTGGCTAACCTTTACTGGGAGTTTACTCAAGAGTGGGGGTGCCTTCTGTGTTATGGATCATTCTGTACAACTTGTCCTATGTATGTCAGTGCTGGGGTTCAGGTCTCTCATGTGCATAGCTCACTGCCATTGAGATTGTACAAGGTGCAGCATGTTCATTGATTCCAGCTTGGACATGGCTTCATACATCAGGCACAGCTTGCCTCTGGCTGGGCAGTATGGCAGTGTGTGGAGCTGCAGTTTGTTTACTCAGGCAACACATGGCATCTGTTCATGCTCTTTGCTACTCCTGTTGGGGTACTGTTGTGGACTTTACAGTTGATGGAGGTGTCTGCTGAGGTATATCCCACAGGGGCTATTGTAGTCAATTGTGACGCTGATAAAGGATGACTGCAGAGCCACAGTGACCTCCCCTTATCTACATCTAACAACCTTCATGATTGGGTGGGTATATGGTATGTTTCTGCAAACACTACAGCCACATGTTTGTCCAGTGCAGGATATCTATCACCTTGTGTCCCCAGGTCTCTCATTACATGTTAGGTACATAATGGGTTAACACCTGTGTGGTAATTTGTGGGCACTTACTGTATATCCACGGTGGTTGTCTATACACAGTTCTACAATTAGCTTGCTGACATGGCTATGGCTCCAGTTGTCTGTTTCTAGGTGGCCCTTTTGTGGGTTGCTTGTTTCAGCTGGGGGTCAGATATGGTGGGCTGTTTGTACTCCTCTGCATACATGTTCAGTCACAGTCCTTCCATGTTGGCCTGTACCTATGGGACATATATACGGAACGGGGGGGTCCCAGGACCAAGCCTTGTGGGATGCCACTCATATCTGCTTTGTAGTCTGACATGGATGCAGCATGTCTGACCATGTCAGTTCTGTCCTTGGTCTGGTTTGCAACCCCTCTACTGACATAGGGGTATATATTTAAGCTGGTGAACATATCCATACTGAACTCGTAGGGTATTGTCTGGAAGCATATGCACGGTCCAGCTACGCTGTGTGGACCACATTGCCCTCATCAATGACCTTAATGACTGTTTCAAATGGGTCAAACATGTTTAGGGGCAGGATCTGCAGATATGACAGCCACACTGTGTAGGGTCCGGTATCAGTAGGTCCACGATAGCTTAATGTCTGCGGTACATACTGATCCTTTCCATAGCTGTGCAGACCAAGCTTGTCAGGATCCTGGGGTGGTAGTTTGCAGTATTCATTCAGGCAACACCTTTGTTGTGAAGGACCACTGTTGTTGTACACTGCTCTTTGGGTACATATCCTGTGGTAAGGCTGACATTGGGCAGTAGTGTGATTTGGCATTCCATTATTCTTGGAGTCCATGTTGGCCTCAGCCCAGGACACCATCACATACCTTTGCTGCTGTGTGTTTTGCTTTGCAGATGATGGCTGTTACCTCAGCATCTGCAATGTCAGAGGTCCAGCAGTCTGCTGGGATAGATATTTTGCATTCTGGGGGGGGGGTTTGCACTGCACCTGTCAGGTTGTATGTTGGCAATATGTGTGTGTGTTTGGTATGTTGTTTGTAATATCTGTGTGATTCAGAGCATATCTGTGGATTCCCAACATGGTTCCTACCATCAGTTAAGTAAGCCTTGTGATTATCCTTAGTGTCCTGTACAATTTGTATCTTCATAGGTTCATGGCAAGCCAGAGTGTGTGTGTCTTTCACCGCCCCTTGCTATGTGACTACTATGGCCATTTATTATTTTCTTTACTGTGCCTCTGTCTGGACGAGACACAGTGAAGACCCCCAGTGTACATGTACGATCATCCATCCACTTGGCAATATTCCTGTTGAGGGGTGTCAGTGAGGGGCTCTGCCTAACACTGATTGGGATCCTGTTTCTGGGTGTGGCGAGCCTCTGGGTTATGTATCTGTCCCTCCAGCACATCCTATTTTATTATGTGTTGAGGCTGACATCTATCACTCTCACAGCTCCAATGGCTTTGATTTCCTGTGGTGGAGCATGTCCATTACTCCTGTGTTGGACATGGCCTTGTACAACAGACATACAATGCCTCTGTGTAGGCAGTCTGTGACTGCATTCAGCTGGGGTGTCTACAGCCAGGCAGCATATGACATATATTTGACACCCTTTATCCTCTTGGTGGGGTACCTTTGAGGTCTTCCAAACCACTGCAGGTGTCAGGTACGGTACATCCAATATGAGTCATTGTACTAGATTATGGGTCTGATAAGGGAACAGTACAGGGGCACAGTGACCGCTGTTGATGTAGATGTGAATCCTTCCATGATACGGTGTCCAATATCGACAGTCTTCCTAGCCACAGTGGCATTGTGAGTGTCACATGACAGGTTACTGTCGACTTGTGTCCCTAGGTCCCTGATTACTCCTTGCATACATAATGGTTTACCACCTATGTGGTAATTTGTGAGTACCTTGTCTGGTATTTGGTGGGACATTCATACTGCCCAGTGTCTTCAGGATGTCTGGGTGGGGTTCTTGTGTGTGAGAGTGTGGTCTGTCACATGCTATAGACTGTACAGCAGTTTTGACTACACTTAGGTGTACATGGGTGGTCTCCGCTGCTTTGTGCATTGTCAGTTACCTGGCCGTATGGGTGTCTGTGCTGCATATGGATACTCCCCCTCCTTTGATGTTTTGGTCCAGGTGTTGGGGCCATAATGCATGATATGTGGTATAACCTGGTAGTGCTGGTGTGCTATCAGTAGGCTTGCAGCAGGCTTCTGTCACTGCACAGACATCAATGTTCTCCATACTGTGAAGTGCCTCAGGGGCATGCATATTGCAGTTTACACATCTGGCATTGGTCAGCATTACCCTTATGTTTCTTACCACTTATGTTTTCTAGGGTGGTGGGTTAGTCTTTTTGGCCTTGCCTACATATGGCTCTCTCACATATATTTGTATTTATTGGGGGGAGTTGTGGGTTGTCTGTGTACTTGGACCAGGTGTCACATTGCCTCTGGATTCACAGATTCTACTTGTTGTGGCTGGCCTTAGTGGATTGTATGGTGGACATATTCTATTGCCATACTACTGATCAGTGATTACTTCCCTTTTTATGTTTGCTCTATCATGTAGTAGTTCCTCATTCTCTTGCATGGTTTGGTAATGGCTGGAGTCCAGCATGCCAGATGCCTGCGTGTATGGCATTGTGTCTTGTTGTTATTTGTGATTGCATACTCCAAGCATTCCTGGCTGTGTTCATGGAATGCCTGTATAACATGTTCTGCGGTGTGTCCCATATGCTGCACTTGCACAGGGCCTTTCGTGGATTCCACATTGGTTTGGAGGGGTGCAACCTATGCTTTACACATGTTTTTCACTGTGGTTTTCTGGCCAAGGACTGTGGTCAGGATGTGTATATCCAGTGTGATTACTCTATGGTCTGGTCTTACCAGTGAGGGATACACTTCTCATCTTGCCATCCAGTACACATGTTGCTGATTATCACATCCAGTATGCTTACCCCTATTGTGGGAGTGGTATATTGTTCCTAGGCATTTTGGTTTATGGATTCTAGGAAATTTTCTCCTACTGTGTTGGTGCTAGTATAATGCTCCCAGTGTATGTCTGGGTATTTTCAGTCAAGCAATATAATGTGGTTTGGGGGGCTTGATATATTCATATATTCCAACATAGGTTAGGTGCAGTTCCTGGTATTAGGACAGTAGTCTGCAGCAGGCTATATACTGGGAGGCGGTTTTAGCCATTGGTATTTGACCATGGCTAATCCATGCTGCTTCTTGTTGTGGTACCAACATGGGGTGTGGTTATCCTTGACATTTATTGCTAGTCACCCTCCTTTTGTAGCTTGTTCCAAGTTTTGCGGCTGTACAGCACAGTATGAGGTGTAACCTGGTAGTGTTAGGGTGCTGATGTGAGCCTTGACCCAGTTTTCTATTACAGGACTGATATCAACATTCTCTATACAGTGTGCGTTTACACTGCACACATCTTGCTGTTTAGACTTCTGGCATTGGGTAGCATTACATCTAGGTTCCTATCCCTTGTGGTACCTATGAAGGTGGGTTTGTGTTTTGAGACTTACCTATTCAGAGCATGCTGTGGGTACTGACAGCCTTTGCCAGTATCCATGGGGCCTGGACTGATAGGTGTACGCCACCCCTAGTAGGTGGTGCATCATGTCATGCTCCACATGTCTTCCCAGGCTGAAACACATTGGCTCCCCTTTGACTAACTGCATTACTTCAGCCAGTTATTGCAATTGATCATCCCATTGTCATTTTGTGGCTTCATGCTTGGTGAGGGTGGATGTTAGGGTACTCAGGTGTGCATATAGTACATGGTGTTACATTACTTAACACATGGCATTCATGCTTCAGGTGGTGCTGCAGGGCTGCCTCTGTCGGATGCGCATATTACACTCCCTGTACATGTTTGTGAGCAGGTCATGTCATTTTAGGCATCCCTGTTATTATTTAAGTGAGTCAGAGGGGGTATCATTCCCAGGGTTCCTACTGAGCCAGTGTATGTGCTATGCATTGCCTCTTTGCCAAGGCCATGGCATACTGGGCACACCTCCTTCTGCCTACTGGGGGAGGCTCAGGTTGTTCCTCCTCTGAGTCACGGTCTGCCTGTGATGGCCTTGGCAATGGTGGGGGGCTGTTTGGCCCAGCCCTATGCTGGTTCTGCTGCAGCTGTTTTCGCAAGATCATATTATATAGCATAGCACATACCATGACAATTTGGATACATGTAGTTGGTGTGTACTGCAAGGCTCCACTAGATGTGTCCAGACACCGGAACCGTGACTTGAGCAGCCCAAACACACGTTCTATTACATTACGTGTTTGTGCATGTGCCTCATTATGGCATTCCTGGGTGTCATCAGCCACGGCTCCAGTGTATAACCTGCATCCCCCACTAGGTGTCCATGTGGGATGTCTCCATTGGCAAATGTCTGGTACAGCTGCGTCAAATGCCAGATGTGGGAATCATGGTAGCTCCCAGGGCAGCCAGCACACACATTCATTATTATGCTCTGGGCATCACACATGACCTGGCAGTTGATGGATGGGAAGCCCTTGTGGTTTATGTAGGCCCTGCCCCGCTCACTGGCTGGTGCTTTGATGCGTATGTGCATGCAGTCTATTGCACCCACTACCTCAGGGTATTCCGCTATTTGCTGGAAGAGATGCATATTGCTGGCCAATACCTCACGAGCATTGGGGAAATATACATGATCACCGACATGTACTGACATGGCATCCAGGAACTGGTGCAGTACCCTGGAGGCTGATGCCTGTGATATCCCCATCATATCACCAGTTGGTCTTTGGAAGGTACCTGTTGCTAGTATTCTTAGGCCAACACATACCTTGGTTTCCACTGGGATGGGTTCCCCTCTGTTGGTTCTGTGCGTGAGGCGTGGCGCACAGCTCAACTATTTGCTGCATGAGCTCTCTGTCCACTCTATAGCGCTCTACTATCTCCAGCTCATGTAACCTGTGGTAGGTGACCCTGGGCCTGTACACTCTTCTCCGTCTCCTCACTGTGGGTTGTCTGGCACCATCTGCATTGTCACCACCCTCAGCAAGTCGCCTATGTCTCATTATGACAGCTATGGCAGCCCCTAACATTTCTGCTCTGAGTTCAGCTTTTTCAGTTTTCACTTCTAATAGCTTACTCCTGTCTTGCAGTGTCTCTTGAGAGAAACATCCTGCACTGCTGTTTGCAGAGTTTTAAGTGCTGGGCTGGGCTACTATACTGCCTGTGTAATTGCCTGCTTCTAATTGTTTTCACCTGCTAGCTCCAGCAGTATTCCCTGCTAGCTTCCTACTGATTCTGTTGCTTCCTTTTTCCTTTCTGTTTCCTCAGGGGGAAGCAGCATGCATACCAGCAGAAACATGCTCACAGTGGCTTACACGCGCGCACACATGCTTACACAGTTCAGGATCTGCCTATTCGGGTTAAAATGCACGCACACCAGCGCAAACAGTGTTAAACATCTACCAACACGCTCCCACATGCTCAGTCGGCCTTACACGCGTGCACACTGCCCTACTCGCGCTTCATGGTGGCACGCTGCATGCACCCAGCAAGAAACTTTGGTGTAAGTAACAGTGTACACCTTCCATTTCTTGACTTTCCCATGCTTATCTTGTGGCACTCCTCTTTCCCTGATCTGTGTCTGTCATCTGTCATGTTACACTGACTTCCAATGAACTGCATTTCTTTCTACCATTCCCCCCTGTGATGTCATCTATCTCCTACTCTATTCCTCCCCCTTATGTATCTCTTACACTACTCAGACTGTGCTCATTTGCTATGTGACTGTGGGATTCAGTATCCTAACCCTCATTTACATGAGATTGCCTACTAATGCTTAGTTACATGTCTTAGACTCAGCTTCCCCCCTTAGCAACCACTACACGGTGGCCATGTTGTTTTTGTTCTGCTGGTCCCTCTATTGTCATTCCATGTATTGCATAAAACCCACATTTGTGGGTTTATAACCTTAATTTTTATGTTTTATACAGCACAACCCGTTTGTGCGGGGCTGCGCTGCGTTTAAACATCGGCGATCGCCGAAAAAAATATATATATTTTTGCATCAGGTTACCTTGCCAATGGCCACATATTTGGCCATTGGCATGCTGCCTGACACATATGCACCCTTTATTTGGAGTTGACATGGCTCCGTTGTGATTTTTGCAGAAACGTACTCAGTTGTCAACTGAGTACATTTCTGCAGCTAAAACGTCTCTTACACGGACTGGTTTCTGCTTCATGGATCGCTAATATACCTCATTTGCATACCTTCCGGCTGCAAGTGAGGTATTTAGCATATCCATGCCCAGTCTGTGTAAGAGACGTTTTAGCTGGTCTCTTACACGGAGTTTCAGGCTGTTCCTGGATCGCGAGGCTTGCATGGAGTGTTACACGTCTCTTACACTCCGTGCAAGCATTCGTGAATCCTGCCCAGTCTTTATCCAGCCCTTTTGTTTGGTTTGGAAACTTTTAGGAGTTGTTTGTTAGTGGAGTTAAGATTTCTGATGGGCATGCAGAATTGTAGAATGGAATGGAGAAAAGGGCAATTATCTGTGTTGTATTTTAGTTTATGGGCTAGTGTTAATTGGGTGTAATGAAGGAAATGGGGGAATTCAAGACATTTGAATTCCTTAATGGCTTGACTGTGAGTTTGGTATGATAGTCCAGTGGTGAATTTTGCTATTTTATAGTGACATGATTGTAGTTTGTTGCTTAGGGATGAGTGTAGGTTGATAAAAATGGGGGAACCATAGAGAAGGGAGTAGGAGGGTATTTGCCAGTTTTATTTTTGTGGATTTATCATTGTATGATTTCTGTCTGCAGAGTTTGCTTAGTTTAAAGTGTGTGTTTTATTGTGTTTAAAATATGTTGTTCAAAGTATAGTTTATCATCAATAGTAATGAGTATTAATTTTGCTGACTTCACTACTTCAATTCTGGTCCTGTTATGGTAATAAATCGTAAAGTCACGTGGAGGTGGCATAGATGAAAATAATAGTAGTTTCAATTTTGGGGGATTTAGAAGACGTTCTGCTTCATTTAACCAAGTTTCTATATTTGTAAAGGCCTTTAGTGTCAGTTTTTGGAGGTTGGAGAAGTTATTGGAAAAGGATATAGTTGTAGTAGAATCATCAGCATATTAGATGATTGAACTTTGAAAAGAGACAGAATAAAGATTACTTATAAATTCATTAAATAGAAAAGGTCCTATAATGGACCTCTGTGGCACAGCTGTTTTATTGATTATGTATCTAGATTGCTTATTTTGCTATTTAACTGATTGTTGTCTGTTATTCAGATAGTTGGGGAACCAGGTAAGAATATGTTGGGAGCATCCTAATTTTGCAAGTCATTGGATTAGTTTAGTATGTGATACTGTGTTGAATACTTTGGACAAGTCAAGTAAAAGTACAGATGTTAGTAGACCAGTGTCCAAAGCCTTATTCACAGCATCAGCAAATATCAATTGGACTGTTATAGTACTGTGTGCAGGTAAAATAACATGTTGGGTGGAGGCAAGGAGTTTGTTATCACATAGTAGCTGACTTTGTATACATATTTCTAATGTTTTAGATAATGGAGAGATAATGGCAATGGGATGATAGTTAAGTCATTTGTGGTACCGCCTTTATTCAATGGGGTTATAATGGATTTTTTTCCAAATTAGTGGGGTTACAGACTCTGAGATAGATCTATTAATTAGAATACTGACAGGATAAGCTATTGCTTTGGCACCAAGTTTCAGATATTCAGATGGGAGGTTGTCAGCAGATAAGGAGCAAGGTTTTAGTTTGTTTAGTAACTTGAATACTAGGGAGGTGGGCACAGGTTTTAAGAAAAAAGTTGGAATTGTTGGAGTGTTATCTATTTCATTATAGACTGAGGGTTGTAGGCTGAGATCCTCATGAGTTGAATTTGCGAAAGTTATCTTATTGGCGGGGGTTTCATCAGTTTTGGGTGGGGGGTTGTTAACAAGTTTATTGACGCTATCTATGAAGTGGGAGTTAAAAATATGGGCTATTTGTTGTGGGGTTTTGTCTGGAAAGGGTGATGGGTTTTGTGGTGTCCCAGGATTAAGGAGTGAAGAGACTGAGTTCCATAATTTTTTATTTCTTGAAATAGATAATTATTTTGTGAAGTACTTTCTTTTATTATGTTTGACTGTTTTTTTTTTTATTTATTATGAAATTGTTTGAATTTATCCGTGGTGGTGGTGCTGTGGTAGCATTGTCGCCTCACAGAAAGCTGCTGTCCAGTTTGATTCTCAGCTAGAACGTCTTCGGTGTGGAGACATGTGTGAATGGGTGTACCTTCATTGAAGGTTGTGTGTCGGGGCTGGTCATGCGGCACGTAAAAATCAACTACCAATCATTAGCGGACCGGATTCCACTGTGGCGACCCCTAACCAGGAAAAGCCGAAAGACACAAACATGAAGTTGTTTGAAATTAATTTCATTTGCTTGAGTTTTGTTTTTACTGAATTACTTCCGGGCTTGGTCTATGGATAGAAGTATTTGTTTAATTGGTTTGGAAAGCCAGGGAGTGTAATTGACTTTTGTTCTTTTGTATCACAGTGGGGCTAAAGTGTTTATTTATTTATTAAAATAGTGTACTGCTTCTATTAGTGGTAAGGGTTTTAGTGGGGTCCAAATATGAGTGTTGGTAAAGGCTGTTTGGTTAAAATTAGTTAGGCTCCTGGATGCTCTATATGAGTTGGATTTTGGGATCTGAGTATGGGTTCTATGCGTAAGGGCAGGTAGATGGTCACTGAGAATGTTAGGGAGGGTACTAGTGTTTGAGTATTTTTGTGGATCTGAGACAAGGATCCAGTCTAGGGTGGATTCTGGTTGATTGTTTAGTATTCGTATAGGGCATGTGGCCAGTTGTGTGAGCCTGAACAGGTTAATACATTTAGTGTAGGAGTCTGAGATCAGATTTTTCCAGCTGATGTTAGTATCTGAACAGGTTAATATAGTTAGTGGAGGAGTCTGAGGTCAAATTTTGCCAGCTGATGTTGCTATCTCCTCGAATAATGGTTTAGTTAGATACATTTTGAGCAGTCCATGTGAGGACATTTTCAACAGTAGGTGCATTATGGCCTGGGGAATGTATATTACTGCTATGCATACATTTTTATTATTATTAATTTGTAGTGACACCAATAGAAATTCAAATAACGAGTGGTGTGCCTCAGGGCTCTGTCCTGGGGCCCTTCCTGTTTGGCATATACTTCTCAGAAATACAGGCAAGCACGGAAGGGCTGTGGCTGACTAAGTTTGCAGACGGCTGCAAACTGGGTGCTATAATAGAGTCTCTGGCTGACATGGAGATCCTCCAGAAGGGCCTAAATGAGACTGATGCATGGTGTCAAAGCCATGGTCTCAAGCTAAATGCAAAAAAATGAGTAGTAATCCTCGTTGGAAAAAACAGTGTACCTGCAAACTACAACATAGGAGGTAATCCCCTGAAATCTGAAGAAGAAATAAGGGATCTAGGGACCCAAGTAGATAGTCAGCTTTCCTTTGATAACCATGTTGCCAAAGTGATTAAAAAGTCCTTCTATGTGACCCATCTGATCACAGAAGGGTTTGCATCAAGATCTAGGGATGTAATGGTGCCCCTCTACTCTTCCCTCATCAGACCCATTATTGAGTGCAATGCACCAATTGGAATGTACCTGGCTAGACATCTCCAGCAGCTGAAGAGACCACAGAGGTACCTAACCAAGAGGATTACTGGCTTCAAACAGTTGCCCTATGCAGCACGATTGAAAAAGCTAAGACTGTTCTCTGTTGCATACCACTTTCTCAGAGGTGATCTCTGTCTAACGTACAGAGCCATGTCCAACCCAGAATTGTTGAACATGCTCCATCTTAGCAAAACAAAATCTACTCGAGCTACACGCTCTAGGGATATAAACCTCAACACAACAATGAATAGAACATGCTGGAGGGATATATTCCCTTCGCAGAGACTTCCCCTTACTATGGAACAGGGTCCCGATCTACATAAGACAGAGCCCCTTACTATCACTCTTCAAGAGGAACCTTGATGAGTGGATGGGTAACAGAAAGTTCACATCGGGGATCACGCCAACAGCACTACTAGATAGGGGCCAAGGGTACTAGCTGCTAGTACAAGGGTCTAGGGAACTACTAAAGGGATGGTGAATACCGCACAAGGTGGCTGGGCTAATATATGCCTTCAGGCAGATAGCCCAGTACCAACCTATGAATCTATGAACCTATATTGCCGAAAGCTGGGACAGGTTTAAGAAAGCTATGATAGATTATAGCTACACTACTACCTTTCCTTGAGACCCTATCTTTTTGAAGGATATTATAGCCAGATGGAACAATTTCAGTGTCTAATATAAGAGGTTTAGCCATGTTTCTGTAACAGCTACTATATCAGTAGTGTATTGACAGCCAACCATGGAATTCAGCAATTTTCTTACAGATACTCCTTGTGCTGATTGTTGTTATAGTAAGATTTTGAGTATTTGTGGTTGTATTTAAGGAAGGAGAGGGAATGGTTTGTATTGGCAGAGAGGGAAGTGCTGAGGTTTGGGTGACTATCACCACTTTGAGATAATAACTAGAAACAAATTATTATGTGTGCAAAGTAAAAGGACTTAATAAAGGACTTGAATAAAGTATTGTAAGTTAGTTTGAGTTTGTTGTTAATGGGGCGAAGTTTGAGTTTATGAGGTAATACGTTACAACAATTAAATAGTTGAAGCTTGTGACACTGAGCTCTGTTGTAATAACTAGGGTGGGAGTTTTTGGTGGAAATGTCCATTTTATATAGTGGAGGGAGGTGACTTGGGTCAGTATGAAGAGAGACATACTGAGAAAGAAGATGAAGATTGTTAGCTGTATGGTGCTGGAGATTTTCTGGAGTAAATGTGATAGGATATGTGATAGGGTAGAAGTGAAGTAGTTAAGATGTGTGGTATATTGGTTAGAGAAGGGAGCCTTTAAGATGAAATGGGTAAGGTGTGTGGGTGTGGTTATAGTGTATGGCATTTAAATATCAACTGATTTGTACAGATGCTTATGTTACAAATATATTAGAACTGTATGCATTTGGAATCAAAAATGTCTTTGCAAAGTTTTTAGTGTAAAAAATGTATCAACAGTGGATCCTGCTGGACAGAGAAGGAATACACATGTGAGATCGTATGTATATATATGTTAGCAAAGGGCACTGGAAGGGAAGCAGTTAATACCAGTCCAGTTTGTTTTGGAAAAATCCTTAAATTTAAATTAGCTGTTAAGTCATCAACACAGCACCCCATTGTGCTGAATAAAACTGAAGTCAGCAGGTAATAGCCTCTGTAAAGAAGAGGAGATGTACTGTATTTTTTTCCTGGCTCCAGGGCACTGCCATAAACATTTAGATGTGTATTTTAGCCATCTATGCTAAACTCTTGTTTCAGCTTCAAAAGGATATACTGTGAGAACCTAGAGTCAGGTGACCAGATGAGGTCATTCTTCCGGCCATCTTGGAAATTATGTTTTAGATATTACAGTGGGAAATATCTCTGAGCATAGTTTATTCTGTCTTGGGCCTGACAACAAGAAGGACCTTTCACCACATCATCTGACTTGCTGTATTATGTAAGTATGGAACAGTAATTCTCCTAGATTCAGTCAGGACAATATAGTGAAGCATAGTTTAGATATTGTTTTTCTTTATTTGTCTCAGTCTATCCATCAAGGTTATTTTCAATATTTCCTGTGGTTTGTACTCTGTGGTTTACTAAAAATATATATGCAGTATTTTCATGTTCTTCTATTATTTATTATTAAATATATTTAAAACTGTTATTGTGGCTGGTCCTTTCAGAAAGTATTTAACCTTTGAGAGTGCTTATATTTATTTGGCGACACTGCGTGGGCCACTCCAGAAGGCCTAGCTGTCTTGGTCAACTACTACCACTTGTATTAGTATTAATATTACACAGTATAATTAGACACCCTTTGTTAAGGGCCTTAAGAGTAGCTGATTCTGGAGCGTCTGGTGGCAGTAATAACTACCTTATACTCTTGACAGAAGGGGGAACAACAGGTAAATATGTGCCCGCCTTTTCCAGGTGTGTGTGTGTGTGTGTGTGTGTGTGTGTGTGTGTGTGTGTGTGTATGTGTGTGTGAAAAATTAAATCTCAATGAATGCGTGTCAGCTACTTGTGGAAGGGACATGAAGCACTGGCTTTCACAGAGAGGGTGCTGGAGGACTTGGCTTGGACACTCAGCTGAGGAACTAACCCTACAGCTGTACCAGTGGGGAGTCTTACTGGGGACCTGGAGGGAGACAGATATAGAGAAATCCAGACCCCAGGCTGAGTGTGTTCCCTGTGTGCTCTTAAGGGAAATTGTACTTTGTGCAGAGAGCGGCATCTAGAAATAATGAGCATATCCATTTGCATTCCAAGTGCACATGCCTATTCAGTGTCAGTGGTGAGGATTCAGGCTCCTTGATTACTGGCCCAATATGGGGATGCCACAGAAGGTATCAAGACTACTGAATTATTGATAAGAAAGCCAAAATAAAGACCTTAAGAAAGCTAGCTTCTTGTGTTTCAGTGTTTCTTTAAATATAACTGAAATGTAGTAAACTGCATATACTATTTAGTACATGAGCAGTAGGTTATAAATGTTCATGTGACAACTAGTTGTTAAAATTAAAATTGCAAGCTTATTTACCATATAAAATTATTTTACATTTGTTATATTAGTTGTAGTGTTCATTATAGTATATTTTTCAGAATATAGTCTTACATTTATAAAGTAATTACAGAAGCAAATCCCAGATTAAGGATTTCAGAGAAAGTAGTTAGATCAGGTCTCATATAAATTCAGTTTTGTCAGAATAAATCCTGTACAAATGCAGGATTCTCTGCATAGCCTTAGAAATGCAGCTATATTAAAGCAGGCCTACATTTTAATTTTATATTTCACATTCTACATGCAGTAAGCGCTGTTTCAATAGTAAAAAAAATATTTCTGTGAATGACAACAGTTCAAAGCACTGATAAGGATGAGATGTATTAACAAAATATTTGGAACATTTTGTTGTATGTCAAAACCCTTGCAGAAAATACAAAAATAGACAGATAAAAAGACAGGCACCTACAGTAATATCTTTATTTAAGTGGTACAAGGCTTGAAAAAACAAGGTTAAGAAGATGTGCAAAAACTGAAAAAAATTACAAGAAATTTAATTAAAAAAAAAATACTTTCAGAACAGAAGTTCATTCAAATGCTCATATTCTAAGCTCAGAAGTCAGTTAAATTGTACAGAAGTCAGTTCAGAAGTCCAGAGTTCCAGGTTGCAAATACTACAGATAACAGTTCAGTTTGTCTTAGTCCTGCCATTACAAAACAAAAACAACATCATCACAAAACAGTTCTCAGTCCACAGTTCCAAAAAATAGCCTGATTTAGTCTTCAAAGTGACAGAAGTGTTCAGTTTGCAATATTCAGCCACAATGTTTTAGTCTGATTCACTTCATCGGCACTGTCGTTTAAGACAGTTTTAGTAATATCAGACATTCAAATTGTGTTAAATTATCATACAGTCATGAATAATTTATAATCATGGTTCAAAATGGAAACTGACATATGAAGAATGATGCAATGGGTCCTTCCCTGGTTTAAGAATTCAAGACATAAAGGTCCACTTCCAAGATGTAGAGGGGGAGCTATATAAAAAGATTTGATTAAATAATTTTGCAAAGGATCTAGCAAAACTGTCCTTTCAAGACTCAAATTCTGCAGAGGAAGCTTGTGTAAAACAGGAGCCTTGCCCTTATCCTGGGCATCCATAGTTTCGACAATTTCATTTCTTGTGATTGGGACAGCTATAAGTTCTCATTGCATAGCTGTCAAGACAGTGAAAATCAAGCCACCAAAATAGTTTGCAACCTTGACCGGTAAGGCCAGGTGAGTCAGTGCAGGCTAGTATCACTCCTCATAAAATAAAAGAGGGCAAAACCCTCCAAGACCTCCTCCAGAGATGAGTATACCATCCGTGTACTCAGAGCTTCAGTTTTATGAATATTCCATTATATAGACTACTGCTACGGTCTTGTGGCTAGGTGGTGAAGTGCTTTTGGTAAAGCTACAAAATGTGACACTCTCAAAGCTTTTAAGAGAAAATTCCACCTGCTTATCCAGAATCTGAATTTATTCCAGTTTAAAAGGATCACCCTTCACTGCTCCTGAAATCCCTAATGTCTAATCATTACTTCTCTCTTAGTTCTATTTGTGTAGCCTTAAACCTAACCATATACACTGCATTTCTGCTTCAATCCAGTCACTACCATCATCATCATCAACCCCATTTTTTACCATTTTCTACATGAGTTGGGGCGTCATGACAACTGATGCCATCTCTCTTGATTCAGTGGCACTGTCCTACCTTCTTCAACAGTCACAGCTAACTGTCATGTCTTCTCTCAAACAATCCATCCATCTCTTTGCTGGATGCCCTTGCTTCCTCTTGCTGACTTCTTGTCTTGATCTTGGTGACTTTTTCACCAGATTGTCTTCTGTTTTTCTGCATGTGCTAAACCATCATAATCTGTACTTTTTAACCTTGCCTGCAATTGGAGCTACTTTGACTTCTGTTCTGATGTGCTCATTTCTTCATCTGTTCCACACTTTGCATCCTACCTCTCATTTCTGCACTTCATTTCCATTAACTTATCTACTGCACTACCTTTACTGCCAAGGCCTTTGTACCATACAATAGTACTGGGTGGTTGCACAACTGTCTTGTACACCTTAATTTCCAGCCCTTTAGCATTCTTCTGTCATATACTACTATTGATACCCTTGTGCCAGTTGGCTGCAGCTCCTCTGATTCTAGATTTGACCTCCTCATTCAGACTTCTTTTGTCCTTAACCAACCCTCCCAGATACTTGAAGCTGTCTCTCTGTTCCACTTTGTTCTCTTCTGTTCAGTTCTCAGCTTCTTCTGATTCCCCCATTTGCTGTCATTACAGCTGCCTTATCTGTATTCAGTTTCATCCTATGCACCTTCAGTTTTGTATTTCATTCCCCTATCCTTTGCTGAAGTTTCTGAACAGAGTCCATCTGTAATGCCACATCATCTGCATACAGTAAATTTGTTGATCTGTCCCTTTTGATCTGTTTGCTAATGCAGTCCATCACCAGTGTAAACAGGAGTGGGCTGGAAGCTGAACCCTGATGCACCCCAATACCACACTGAACCTCTCTGTGAGACTGAACACTATCTATTCTTAAGCCACTGGGCCCTTACACATAGCCTGCACTAATTCTACCAAAGTTTCTGAGACTTCAAGCCACCACATAACTGCCAGAATCAGTTTTCTTGGGATCTTGTCATATACTTTCTTCAAGTCTGGGAATGCCCAGTTAGACTCATCTCCAGCTTTTTCTGAACTATCTGCCTCACTCCAAACATTGGGTCAGTTGTGCTGCATCCTAATCTGAATTCCATATTACTTTCTACTACTCTGCATACTCATTTATCAATCACCCACTAAAGAACTTTCATTACACTGTGACAGGAGTTTGATACCTGTGTATTGCCCACAATTCTTAATGTCTCCTTTGTTCTTGTACACTAGCACAAGAGTCATCAGGGATGTACATTTCTCTATATACTGCTATGGACTCATCAGGAGCCATTTATCCTCTGACTTACCCAAAATCTTGATCATATCTCCAGTGATGACATTTGTGCAGGCTACTTACCTTGACTTCATTTTCTTCTTCTAGGGTGGGCTTTTAGGCAGTACAACTTCTGTGGGGGTTTCCTTCATTCAGAAGCTTCTGTAAGTATTTCTTCCATCTGCCTTTGATGTCAAATGGACTGGTGAGCAGGTTGTTGCTGGCATCCCTTATGAAGGGTGTTTGGCTATCTTCTTTGTCTTACTTTCTTTGTCTTGCAACATAACACAGTTTCTTTGTGCCATCTACTCAGTTAGTTTCCAGAAGCTGGTAGGGTGCCTCTGATGCCTTGTTTTTTTCCTATTGCAACATCTCTCTTGCCTCTTTGTTAGTCAACCACAAATCCGTCTTAGTCTGATCCATCTTTTCTGTATCCCACTTTTTCCTGCTACTTCTTATGTTTGTTGACTTCCTGGACTTTCCACCACCAGCTTTGCTTGTGTACATTGCTTCAATACCTGGCTAGGTTGCATATTTGTTCTGTAGTCCGCTAGCATGTTTTGAGGTGCTGCAATTGCTTTTCATCTTCACCTATTTCCTCCTCTTTCTGAGGTACTAGAGCCCTGAGTAATTCCTTGAACTACAAAAAAGACCAAAAAGTCCCAATAATGAGTGGCAAAAACCAACACAAAAATGCAAAAAACACTCAAAGGCACTTCACATGAAACTGGAAAATGAATTAACATCCAGGAAATAGCATCAAAACACTTTACTCTCTGCTTTCTTCCAAACAGGACTTCATCAGCATACTTACTAAATATAATACAAGTCTATTTAAACTATTAAGAACCAATAAAAACACTAATAATATAATTGCCTAATTAAAGTATAACATCACAAATTAATGTAAAGTCATAGAAAATCAATAAAGAAATTAAAAACAACAGACCATATAAATCTTAAATTAATTTCAAAATTGTTAACTTTCTATCTTTTAAAAAACACTTAATACTGACCATTTCATTAAGACCAGGTGACATATCAGCCCCATACTTTGAGTTGCCATAAAGCTTCCTTTTGTTCCACTCTGGTCTTTAAATCCCCTCCCTCCTTTGTCAGGAAGTACTTGTTCAATAATGATAAATAGATTTTTTTTTGCAATAAATAAAATGTCTTGCATGTTTATAAAGTGCATTGTTTTAATTTTTCACTTTTATAGCATATAAATGTTCATTTACCCTCATCTCGAGACTCCTGGTGGTCATGCCTGTGTAATAGGCATTGCATCCAGAGCAAATAGTCACATAAACAACACCTTTAGATTTACAAGTAAAGACTCCTGGGATAGGAATAACTCAATTAAAGTAGTTGAGACTTAAATAAAGTCCTTCTGATATATATCTACAAATGGTACAGTCTCCACATCTGTACATACCTTTATCTTTATTACTAAAAATATGACAAGTACCATTTTCAAACTTATCAGTGCCCTTTCCTTACTAGAAGGAAGTGTACCTGACTTGTATGTTGGTCACTCTTGTATGTGATTTTGTGACTGTCTCTCTTGCTGAATCACATGCTGGTCACCATCAAACATTTGCAATCCAGAAGTCTATAATGAGCTCTCCTTTATTCCTGCTGGCCCACCCATGACCATCCAGGTAGTTCTCATATCTTGTTCTGTCTGTCCCAATATGAGCACTCAGGTCACCCATTATCACCATCAAATGCACCACCTGCAGCTGCTGTCTGAATGCACTCTTTTCTTCATTATCACAGCCCTGATGTTGGGCTTAGACATTGATTATGACTAATACTCTATCCTTATACTGGGGTCTGATTGCCATGAATCTGTCACTAATTCTGATGACATGCCTCACTGTCTTATGAAACCTGTCCCTCACTAAAATTCCCACACCATTTCAAGTCTGTTCTGCTCTTGAGTAGTACACTTTGGATACCAAGCCAAGTGCTGTTGCTGCACTGCCCTTCCATCTTGTCTACTGGATACATACCATGCACCACTTCCTTCTTACCAACACTCCCACCAATGTCGTAGGAAAACTACTAAGTGCTTAGTTTCAAGCCACCCAAACAACTGTCTACATTAGCATCCTCCCAGATCACATGTAATAATTTCAAATCTTCATCTTTAAAAACATAGATAGTGAAGGGGACAGTGTGTCTGCTTTCCCCATTCCAAATCCCTGCGGTTGGCTGCTCATATTGCTCCTGATTACTCCTCAGGTGCCTCCCCTCATCAAACTTAAAATTTAACTGGAAAACCCCCTGCAAAGGATGCCTGCCTCAGACTGCCTTTCATAGTGTTACCCCTCCAACCTGCTTAGACTAGCATCTTGCTCCTCGGGTGCCTCCCCTCATCAAACTTAAAATTTAACTGGAAAACCCCCTGCAAAGGATGCCTGCCTTGGACTGCCTTTCATAGTGTTACCCCTCCAACCTGCTTAGACTAGCGTCTTGCTCCTTGGGTGCCTTCCCTCACCAAACTTAAAGTTTAACTGGAAAACCCCCTGCAAAGGACGCCTGACTCGGTCTGCCTTTCATAGTGTTACCCCTCCAACCTGCTTAGACTAGCGTCTTGCTCATTGGGTGCCTCCCCTCACCAAACTTAATGTTTAACTGGAAAACCCCCTGCAAAGGATGCCTGACTCAGACTGCCTTTCATAGTGTTAGCCCTCCAACCTGCTTAGACTAACGTCTTGCTCCTCTGGTGCCTCTCCTCATCAAACTTAAAATTTAACTGGAAAACCCCATACAAAGGATGCTTGCCTCGGACTGCCGTTCATAGTGTTACCCCTCCGACCTGCTTAGACTAGAGTGTATGTATCAAGACTAGCTCTTGGAATGTTTAAAGTACTGACAATAACCTACCCATAGCGAGCACATTAGCATCGTACCGCAGACTCTTTCCCCCCCTGAGGCTACTCTGTACCCTCGTCTCTCTTCCTCAAGGCCAACTGGTTTTATGCTGTTTCCCACCCCTGTTTTCAACAGCTCTGCCCTTAACCTCTACTTCTTACTAAATCTCTGCAATCTACCTCCTTCTGTCTTACACTCAGTCCCAACTACAGAGCCCTACTAATTGATTGTTTCTTGCTGCTCTGTCCTCTCACACCTATGTGGTTCCCCCTTCCCTCTGGCCCTCTTCTAATACTACACTTCCCTCTTACCTCCTAATCCTCTCCCCTTAAGTGCACATCCTCCACTGAACCTATTTCTTGCTGGTGCTATCAGTGGTGCATCTTTAAAAACATAGATAGTGAAGGGGGCAGTGTGTCCTCTTTCCCCGTTTCAATTCCCTGCTGTTGGCTGCTCGTAATCGCTCCTGGTAGGTCTTTATCTGCTGCTAAATGTAAACAAATGTTTATATGCTGTATGTATCTGCTGTATTTCTTGCAAGTATTTACTGAATTTGTATTCTGAGAGTTATTACCCAATTGTACTGAATTACACCACAAACGGGATGCCTAACAGCCACGTGCAGGAAGGCAGAGTTACTGTACTGATATTTTAATCTTAATCTTGTTTATAGCATAGTAGCCCTTCACAAGAGAGCTACTGTGGCTGATAGCTATAATAGTTCACTTCTTCTATTGTGCTATTTTAGGAATGTGCTCTTGGGGCTGTAAGCTGAAATTGATGCTTCATAGGTATTGTAGTTAACTCAGAGTGGGGTATTGAGGCTGAATGCTATAATCAACAGTTTTAAACACTGTAACTGGCTCAGATTGAGCTTCTGGGGCTGAACGCTAGAACAGTCACTTCCTTACTTTGTCCCTGCTATTGTATTTAGCTTGGATTGAGCTTTTGGGGCTGAATGCTAGAACAGTCGCCTCTATACTTTGTCCCTTTCATTGTATTTAGCTCGGACTGAGCTGCTGGGGCTGACAGTTATAATAGTTGCTTTTATTGTGTTATAAATAGCTCAGATTGAGTTACTGGGACTGAACGCTAGCATTACTAGTTCTAATACACTGTAATTGGCTCGTTTTGCACTTCTGGGTCTAAACACTACATTAGTCTCTCCCTCACCTGTCTCAAACTTAGGAATTAGCTCGGTGTGAGCTACTGGGGCCAAAAGTTACTAAAGCTGCTTGTATAACATCTTAATTAACTTCAGTTTGAGCTACTGGGGCCGAACTCTAACGCAGTTAGATCTTCAAAACTGATTCAGTGTCTAATTAGCTCGGTTTGAGCTCCTGGGGCTGTAAGCTAACATTATTGCATTTAAGCTGTTATAATTAACCTGGATTGAGCTACTTGGGCTGAATGCTACAGACACTGGTCTTAAACATTGTATATTAGCTCGGATTGAGCTTCTGGGGCTAGACACTATAACAATTGCTTCTACGTTTTCCGTTTTTTACTGAAATTAGCTCGGATTGAGCTACTGAGGCTGATGGCTAATACTGATTGTTTTTGACATTGTAAGTAGCCTGTATTGTGATACTGGGATTGAATGCTAACTACTGTGCCTACATATATGGCAATAGCTGCTTATTTGCTTCTGCCATAGCTTTTCTGGTGCTGCAAACTACAATTTACTGAGGTCTGCTTCATGAATGTTTGTTCCTCCTTGTATTTTTTTCCTAAAGGTTTTTGCAATAGCTGCTTAGTTGCTTCTGCCTTAGCTTTTCATGTGATGTAAACTATGAACTGACTGAGGTCTGCTTAAATGAATGCTTATTATTTTCTCTGCATTTTATATTTTCCTAGCTGTACTTCCCTACATACACTCACTCTCTACTCAGCTTCCCCTACTTACACTTACTCACTCTTTAACTTCTTCTAGAGCTTGCTGAAATTTCTACTTTTCTTACCTGTTCTGCAAATGCTAACCACCTCTCTATCTCTCATTGCAGCTTGCTCCTCAGGTGCCTCCCCTCATCAAACTTAAAATTTAACTGGAAAGCCCCCTGCAAAGGACACCTGCCTCAAACTGCCTTTCATAGTGTCACCCCTCCAACCTGCGAGGACTAGCGTGTATGTATAAAGACTAGCTCTTGGAATGTTTAAATTACTAACAATAACCTACCCATAGTGAGCACATTAGCAGCCTACTGCAACCCTACCCCTCCTCAGGCTACTCTGTACCCTAGTCTCTCTTCCCCAAGGCCAACTAGTTTTATGCTGTATCCCTCCCCTGTTTTCAACAGCTTTGCCCTTAACCGCTACTTCTTACTAAATCTCTGCAATCTACCTCCCTCTAGCTTGCACTCAGTCACAACTACAGAGCCCTACTAACTGATTGTTTCTTGCTGCTCTGTCCCCTCACACCTACCTGGCTCTTCCCGCTCCATTCGTCATGCGGGTTCACTCCGCTCCCCTACCCTGTCCCCAATTCCACCCGCCCCCAGCACACCTACCTTTATTCTTCTCTTTCCCCTCCCAGCCAGACTTATCATCCAATAGACGCCCTTCACTTATCACTCCAACCACTTACATCCATCCCACTTACTTACATCACTCTATCTCCCTAACAATTAAAGTCTCCTCTTCTTGTGTATACTTCTAAGAAAACCAACTATATCTCTTTCTAAAGCCTCTGTTCTACATAACCAACCCTCTTCTCATAATCTACACCTATCATTCTCTCATCGCACTCGCATGCCTTCCATAATGCTTCACACTCTCCAGACCCTCTGTTTCCTCCTTCTGTTCCTAATTCCCTTATTTTATACCACCTCATACTTCTCTGAAACTTATCCAATATTACCTACAAAAATAACCTCCATACAAACCTAGCCTCACCCGCACTCTTACTCTCATTTCCTTTCTATCTCACCATCACTCATTCAGCATAACCCTCTGCACCTATTCACCCTAAAATCTTCTCCACCCCTGCTAATAAACTGAAAAATAAGCTAATCTTAGATCAACCCAAACTCTTACTTTGTAAACCTAAACAGCTAAAGCTTACTTCTTTCAACAATCTTAGCTGGGAACACCCACTCCATCCCTGGTCCCAGACCCTCTGTTTACAATACCTACCCCTTATCTCCTTCCTCCCCTCACCACATCCTAAAGATGCTCACTATCAATGCCCAGAGTCTCAACAACAAATTTCACCAATTTCAAGCTTGGCTAAACCATAACCAACCACACATCCTAGCCATCTCAGAAACATGGCTCAAACCCCATATCTCCAATTCCAAGATCCTGCCCCCAGGATTCCATACTTTCAGACATGACCGATCACACAAAAAAGGTGGCGGCACTGCCTTAGTCTACTCTAACCTTCTAACCGTAATAACACTCCAAATTCCAATCCCTCAATTCAACAACACAAACTTATAGCTGGACTACTAAAACTTAATAAACACAAAAATATCCGCATTATTGCTCTATATATCTCTCCTGGTAACAATATTTCTACCCTCAAAGACATTCTCCTATGGACATCTACTGAAATTAACTACGAAACCTACATTCGAGGTGATGTAAATATTGTCTGGAATAAAGTTAACAATCCCTCTCCCTCCCTATCCATTAACCTCTATAATTTCACTCAGATGATTCTTCCCATCACCCGACCTAACAAAACTAACCTCCCCGGATCCACTACTGATTAGATCCTAGTCTCTGACCCAAATAAAATAACTAACTCTGGCACAATTCCTGACTCCATCAGTGACCACCTCCCAGCTTTCATTCATCGTGCAACTACCTCTTCACCTCATCAGCATAAATACATCCTCACTCGTAACCTCAGTAACTTCAACCCCATAACTTTCTCTTACATGCTCAAACAAATGGACTGGCAAATTCTAAACACCCTTCCTCTTGACAGTGCATAGACTACTTCAACTCTGTCTTCCTAGAAACTCTAAACTCTCTTGCACCACTATGAAACAAAAGGATAAAGACTAATACAGCTCCCTGGTTAACCAAACATACAAAACAAATTATGCTCCAAAGGGACAAATTATGGAAAATTTACCAAAACAACAAATTGCCCAGTACCCTGCTCCAATACAAACAACTCTGCAACCTTGCAAAACAGCTAATCACTAAGGACAAAAAATCCTATGATATCACGTTCCAGTCTAATAATAATAAAAACCCCAAGAAATTCTGGAATTCAGTAAACTCACTTCTAAATCCAGTCTCCAAGAATAACCCCTGACCAGACCCTAGTAAATCTGACCTTGAACTAGGCTCCGAATTTAACTCATTTTTCATAGGAACTATTTCTGAACTGACAAAGACATTCCCCAACAATAACCCTCCAGTCCCTCACTCTTCTCCATCTAATTCCCCTAACTGCCATCCCCTCATGTTTGAGCTCAAACATGCCTCCACTAACTTTATAAGAAAACTGATTTCCAAATGTAGACCTTGCTGTAATTCTCCTGACAATATTCCCTCCTCCTTCCTATAATGTGCTGCTGATGGAATATCTCTCCCAATTAGCATCATTAATAACAGATACATAAAGGAATCATACATCCCCAAACTATGGCACTCAGCTTATATTCTTCCTCTTCATAAAGGAGGCAAAAACACCAGCATCTTAAACTTCCGCCTCACCAATTTCCAAAATCCTAGAAAAGTGTATCCACCACCAACTTATGCCTTTTCTTACTCAAAACCATCTTCTAACACCTACCCAACATGGCTTCCGCCCAGGCCATAGCACTATAACTGCACTACTGTCATTCCTAGAAACTGTCAAGCAAGCCCGAGACTCTGGACACTTGGTCTCTACAATTTTGCTAGACCTATCTAAAGCATTCAATACTGTTTCTCACAAACACCTTCTCTCAAACCTCCATCTCTCACCAAACACTTTATCTTGGTTCTCCAGCTACCTATCACACAGATCTCAGGCAGTAAAATGTAATAACTCCGCCTCTTCCTTCTTACGAACCCCAACTGGTGTACCACAGAGATCCATCCTTGGGCCTATGCTTTTTAACATCATCATCAACAACTTTCACTCTTCCATTCCTGATGCCAAAGTCATTCAATACGCAGATGACTCAACCTTAGTCTGCTCTGCCTCCAACCACTCTGAACTGCTCAACAAAACCCAAACTGCTTTTTCAATAACCGAACAATATATGAAGAGCATCAACAAAGGAACACTGCAGCACTAATTCCAGAAAATTTATTGAAAAAAGTTGAGTTCTTTTGTCAAAATCACAAGACTTCATCAGAACAAGAACAAACACAAAATGCCATATTTAAATACCCTAACACTTACAGCCATTGGTTGACAAAACAAACATAATTTCCTGTAAAATAATTAAGCAGTTTAAAAAGACAGTAACACATAATCACAGTAACTGCCCACTACAACACACCAATTGCCACCTACCAACCACATAGACATTAATGTATTGTGTACTGAAGTATGATTTAAAACACAGATCTCGAATAAAATCACATAAAAAAGCTGATTTTAGTTTTAATACAGAACTAATGGATAACTTGTCATTGAGCCTAGGTGGTTGGCATGCATTTAATTTAATCTGTCACTTGAGCTCTAAATATTCAAAGAAGTCATCATCGGGCCCCCCTCGTGGACCCAGGCCTACTTGTTCAAGTACAAACAATTTAAAATAATGTGTCAGATGTACCTTTATATGCTTAAATAAGGCATTGGTTTCTTTTTTTTTAGTATATCATAGTTGTGTTGATATATTCTTTGTATGAGGGCTCTGATTATCTTAACAAGTCTGACATCCACATTCAACAAAATATTAAGAAAACCCAACAAAAACTAGGCATGTTATGCAGGAATAATCACTTTCTCTCAAACTCCACTAGGCAAACTCTGGCCACTACTTATCTTCTTCCCTCCTTACTATACGGAGCCCCTCTCCTAACCAACCTGTCCGCATCCATCTCCTCTAAACTAGAAAACCGCTATAATAAAATCTCTAAATTGCCACCAAATCCATAAATTCCACCCATCACTGCCTTACTCTACAATCTCTGAACTGGCTAGAACTCCCAAACTACCTAAACTGCCTCCAACTCACCACTGCACACAGACTTATATTTCACCCTACTAAATGTCCTGCTCTAGCAAATATCCTTGCCCCATACACCCCCAACAGAACTCTCAGATCTGAACATCAAAACTTAATTGCTATCTACAAGCCTAAACGTCCTGCTGCCAAACTTATCCTCTCTTTCTCTGTAGGCAAGAAATGGAATTCCCTTCCTTCCACCCTAAGAACTATACCAAACTCAGATAACTTTAAATCCCAGCTTTTCAAACACCTGCCCACTAAGTGGAAATGTACCTGCCATCACCCTACCTAATTTCTATCTAAATATTTGCCCCCATAATGTTTCCTCACAGGTTCCTAACCTCTCTAAATCTCCTATATTTACTTCTCCATGAGTGTGTCTAAGCTCTCCACTTTACTGAGAGCTACGTATCACACAACACAACTGTGTAAATATTGTAAATAGCATCATACTTTAAATGAGTGCATTTAAAGTGTTTTCTACCCTTATTTTATTGCTGTGTTTTCTTAGAGTGTTTGCTTGAATGTATCTGTATAATCCTCTGAACAACCCTAAGCTATTTTGTTTGATTATGTGTTACTCTGTGCATATTTTGTAACTGTCCTATACTATATATATCTCCCTGTATGTCCTATACTATGTATCACTGTATCTCTTATATTTGTACTGTATTATGTTTACTGGAGCTTTTCTCCCCGAGCCTTCACTGAAAATGGGTCCTTTGGGCCCAGTGGAACTTCCCTGGTAATCAAACTAGAAACAAATAAATAAATAACCTCCAAAATAATCTAGCTAAACTAGAAACCACCTGTAACAGGATAACAAGATTTCAGCGTGTAATAAGCTACAAACCCCATAACTGTATATCCCTGCAAAGCTTAAAATGGCCTGAGCTCCCACCACATGCTTCAAATATCACACTACAAATTGCACACAACATCCTAAATAGCCCCAACTCCTGCCCTGCCCTTACATCCATAATTACACCCTACACACCCAATCGTGACCTCAGAAGCATTCAACAAAACCTTCTGCAGGTGACCAAGTCAAACAAAAATATTGGAAAAATACTCTACAGTCATAGGTTCATAGGTTCAAAGGTAGGTACTAGGCTATTGGCCCTAGGGCCTATACAAGCCTAGCCAAAATGGTACCCTGGCTTTCGCCACCCAAGAAAACTATTTTCCTGTGCCCCTGTCAAGCAAAACCACAGAAGTGATCCCCAGGGTGAATTTCCTATTACTCATACAATCATCAAGATTTTTCTTGAAGAGTGCTGATGAGGAGCTCTGTTTGACATAGATAGGTAGTCTGTTCCAGAGTATGGGAAGTTTTTGGGTCATTCAATCGCTTACTCAATGAACAAGCTTTCATTGTCCCTTCACTCCACTACCAAAAGTGGCGAATTCAAAAAGCAACTAAAAATTAATTTCCAACATGTGTGAATCTGTGCTTGTCAGGAAATTACCTAATGAGACTTTCTTCTTCTCTCAATGAACATATCTGCCTGGTATCTACCTAAACTGTCTACATATATTACTCTCTCTTTAGTTAGTACCTATGCTATTAAATGCATCTTTGTTGTACTATATCATGATGCTACTCTGAATTTTTTGGGTGTATATTGAATCAGCGAATTCTTAAAAAAGTGAACGCTGATTCATCAACCCTAGTTAAGCAAAAGCTTACAATCCCGAACACTCGGACCAGTGATTTGTTTTTTCCCAGGAAAAAAAATTGCTGTTCCACAAAAAAAAAAAAAAAAAATATTCTTACAACAGTAACCCCCTCCTACTTAAATATACCAACTCCGAGATTGCACCACAGTGGAGGAAATGGCAAAGTCCCGAAACCGGCCCAGCGATTTTTTTTCCCTGGGAAAAATATCGCTGTTCCGGGTGTTGGGGATTGTAAGCTTTTGCTTACATAGGGTCGATGAATCAGTATTCACTTTTTTAAGTGGTTGCTGATTCAATATAGACACAATTTTTTTTTTATTTTAGGCATTGCTACATTCCTTGTAAATAACTTAATGCTAACCAAATTTCTCAAACATATTATTACTGCATTCTCAAAATGCTGTACTTTTGCCTTGTATATATTCGTATTGTATATTTCTCTCTTCTTTTGTACTAAGTATCTTACAACTTAAATTGTTAGGTTTTTCTTATTTTTTAATTACTTTCCTGGAGCTTTTTTCCTCGGGTCCCCGGCTCCGCTGAAAAAGTGCTCTCTGGGCCCATTCGGACTAACCCAATTAACAAATGTAAAAATAAAATAAAAAAATAAATAAAATGTAACCTTCCCATAAATCTATCTTGTAGAGAAGCCTCTTTATAGTAAAACAAATTCACTTTACAATGGTGCATAAAATTGGGAGTGTCCAGATCCCATTTTAACAAAAGGGGAGAACAGTCAAAAAACACAATTGGCAAAGTAGGTAATTCTTCTTCTCTAAAGCAGTGCTCCACAGATATGTGGACTTTATCAATCCTGGAATAAGTCTGGTATTGGGTAGAAAAATATGTATAAGAATGTGAGTGGTTCAACCATAGTGGTAGTGTCAATGAGACTCAGTGTCTTTAACTGTTTCCACAAGAAGTGGTACAGTGGTGCAGCGGTTAGCATTGTCAATTCTCAGCAAGAGGCTCTCAATTTGATTCTCGGTTGGGGTGCCTTCTGTGTGCAGGCTGCATGTCTTCCCTGCATTTGTGTGGGCTTTCTCTGTGTGCTCCAGTTTCCTCCCACATCCAAAGACATGTGTCTGGAGCATTTCTCTCCAGGTCTCCGCTAAAAATGGGCTCTGTCCCAGTCAGACTTTCCCAGTAAACAAATGTTAAATAAATAAAAGAAGCAACCCAGGGCAGGAACAGAGAAGTTTGTGATGCACCTTGTTGCAGTTAAAAATCATTTTCCTGTCACCATACAAGTAAATATCCACCCTCCTGAAATAACACCCACTCACTTAACAAAAGTCTCATTTCAACTACTGTAATACCATGGGGTATGCAAACTGTTACTATTGTAAGCAGCATGCCTTCTAGCAGTGCAGTCATAGCAGTGTTTCTGCCAGGGGCATCTGATATAATTTCTAGCAGATGAAAGGGAGTGCTACTGCTTAACAGTATACACTCTCATTTTCCCTCCCTGAGAACAACTGTAGAATCCACCAAGTTTATAACCTTTGACTACAGGCTTTTCATACTCAGTGTCTGTAAGATACATGTATTGCAGGCCAAGGAAGCTAGAACAAAAGTAATTAAGATTGGCAAATATTCTATTTCTCTTTACAGGGCTAACAAAGACATGGACAGTCCTTGACAAAATCATAGAGAATATCATGACATCAAAGAGTCCTGTAATTTAATACCTAGTGGTCTCAACTACTCATTAATGGCCATCTTTTTTCCCATTTCAAGACAAAGCATCATACAAAGTTTACCCCATGAAATGATCATCATTACACATTGTAGAAAATTCATAACACAGTTAACTAAAATTGAAACATAACAACTTGAATTTGACAACCGTAGAACTGGCCCATAAATAACCAAAAGAAAACTGTACAATTTTTAAAACGTAAAAGTGCTTCCTAGGAGGAGGTGCCATGCCTCTATCAGATGGCAGATAACAGCATTGCACAATATGGGGTGTAATAGGTGTGGCTGCACTAAAATAAAAGAAATAAAAAGAGCAAAACATTCAAGTGAATATACAGGAAGGAGCCTGGATCAAATTTGTTTTATACTGTGTGCCTGTGCATACCTGGACAAGATTACTGAATACTATTAGGTTCAATTGCAGCCATAGAACTGCATAACAGATCTCTCCACAGCCATATTATAGCTGTTGCAAGGGGAATACCACAGCTGTCATAGGTTTCATTGCCATCTCCCATACTCCTATTTTCCTGAAAATCCAACTTTTTTAATAAGTGTTGCTTAAATAACACTTCCCTTGCACACTTAACTTTTTTATACCAAATTAATTCAGCCTAAAGCCATCAAGTGTGAAAATGGCACACTTCAGATCTACATGCTGGGGGTCGAGCTAGGCACAAGTATTAGTCAATCAGCTGCAGCCAATCAGTGCTCTTAGTGGGAAGCCAAATCTGCACATTCGGAATTTGAAGCTCATGTAGCAGTTCCTCAAGGAAAATCTAAATGGACCAGCAAGGAAAAAGAGATTAGTCTAACCTTATAATGCCCTTCCCCAGCAAGGGGTATTACAAGCATTTAGTCAGACAGGGGAGGCCCAATGAGACTGTCCCCCTATAATCTGAAGCCATTTACAGTCACCAGTGCGTGTCAGCTATGCACCGCTGCATTGGAAGCCTTTGCTGAGATGATCCTGTATTTCATTACTGCTCTCTTCCCTTAAATAATGGAAAGTTTTTGGACAGGACAGATTGGTGTCTGTCCACTCCATTAGAGATCTTGTTAATAGATTTCCCAGGGGGGTCTGGATACATTGATGCAGCTGACTTCTTTAACTTATCTAGTGCCTCTGTTGGTGAGATGAAAGTTATTGAGCTACCAGTCAAAAATATACAGAGAAAGTTAGAATATATTAGTTTAAAGCACCATCAGTTCTAACCGCATAACGTGATTGATGGCTGTTATGCTGCTCATTCCTTTCTAGTCTCAAGAGTGTAATTCTGCTCACAGTAAATCCTCTGATGCTTGGTCACTGTTAAACCTCTGATGCTTGGTCACTGTTAAACCTCTGATGCTTGGTCACTGTTAAACCTCTGATGCTTGGTCACTGTTAAACCTCTGATGCTTGGTCACTGTTAAACCTCTGACACTTGGTCACCGTTAAACCTCTGACACTTGGTCACAGCAAGTCCTTTGACCCTTAGTCATAGTAAATTCTATGACCCTACCCTTGGTTATGCAGACTTTTCACAATAAATCCTCTAACCCTTGGCCGTGCAGACTTTTCACAGTAAGTCCACTGACCTTGATCATATGCACTTTTCCAGACGACCATAGTTGTGACAGGATATGCTCCTTTTGTTGATAGGTGGCCAGTCAGACAAGTGCCTGTCTCAGCATGCACGTCCTAAATGGCTGAGGGAGGAAGACCCTATGAGCCCAATTGATTGCCAGCTGTTCTTTGGGAATGGATGGCCAAATTGCCCAGTAGGATTTTAACGTATGAAATACAATTAGCCCCATCTTCATTCTTTGGGATGCCACATGAGCTCATTTTTTTTCTGTGGGCCTACCCTCTAACTGTTTTACTCAAGCCTTAAATCAGCCACACATTGGTCTGCCCATGAGTGTCTTTGTTTAATCACTCAGGCTTTGCTTCAGGTGATCAACCCACATACACCCAGACATAGATTATAGCTTAATTATTCTTAATGAGAAAGGAAGGATATACACACACACACACACACACACATATATATATATATATATATATATATATATATATATATATATATATATATATACATATATTGCTCCAATGTGATGATGTTTGTATCCTCTGAAGTTAACATGGGTCATCATCCATTTAGGGTTCTTATCATCCAAGAAGCTTGCAGACATGTTCTACAATGTTGAATGCATGATTATTTTTCATGTAAAAGCATTACACCGACAGCACTATATATTGGTATGCTGTTCATCAAGATATGATAAGTGCTAGAAATGTTTGTAATGTGAATGACATAATTCATCTTTGCGCCATGTTTCAATGATGGCCAATATGTGTGACTCCTTTACAGACTGCCAGCTTTCCAATATAGTCCATTTGCTGTTATCACTGCATGCATTGATCCAGGCAATTGCTAAGTCTCCGTTCCTGTGTTTGCAGCTTGAAGGGGAAGAGTTACAAATAAAGTTACTTGGGATCAGTGGCTCTGGGTTAAGTTAAATACCCCAGGAAGTTAATAATTTATGCATGATGTAATGAAGCCTGGCTAGGAAATCTTTATATTTGTTAAGAGGAGAAGCCGTTTTCTGTAATAGGAGGCCAATAGCTTATTGAGTTCAAAATTCAGAGTAGTCATGCTAAATAATAAAGTAATTGTGCAGATTTATGTGATGTAGCCTTAGAAGGAATAATAAATGCTAGTGTGTCTGCAAGGCAGATGGAAGCTCTAAGTTTAGTAAGCAGCAGGCTGCAGGAAAATAAATGTTTTACAAGACTCATATTGTTAAAGATGGAAGATTTAGGCTAACTGCCTTTTAGGCTAGTACTGGGAAAGTGGAGGAGGTGCAGAATAGTCAATGTGATGGTGAGGCAGAAGTAAGAAATGGTTATATACAAAACTGGCTGAGAAGGAAAGGGTAAACATGTGATGATTTGTGTGATTATCTGTGAGGTTAAAGTAGGAAATGTTATTCAGCCTACCTGTCACCTAGCATGTGCTCTGCTATCTCCCCTGAACTCCATATACAGATGGGAGTTCCCCAAGGGTCATTTCTTGGACAACTGCTATTTAATACTTTTGCCACTCAGTTATCTACATCTACCCTATTCTCTTCACTAGCCCAGTATGCGGATGACTCCGCTGTTATAACCATTGTTGATTCCCTCCCTGAACTTCATACTAAAACACAGGATGCCTTTTGTCTATTGAAAACTGGCTTAACCTAAACCTTCTAATCTTAAATCCAAAGAAGACCAAACTCTTACTCTTCATACCAAAAACTATGTCCCACCTGAAATCATCTTTTACCATCTCTTCCCACAATAATACACCCATGTTAGTAGAAAGCCACACCAAACTGCTAGGACTCATTATTGATGACCAGCTAAAATTTGACCTGCATGTTCTAAGTATGGAGGCATTTTCTAAAGCCTGAATGCATTATTTTGCAGTGTCCATTCTTCAGGTCATAATTCCAACTTGAATTATATGAATTTATAATGTTTGTCAGGCAAAATCATAATTTTACCTGTCTTATTGTCTCACTATAGTTTAAATGCAGCACAGACACTGAAGCTGAAATATGCTGCATCTTCGTAGGCTACTACCGAATTTAAAACTACTTGAAATATTACTACATTGGCATTAAGTTTTCAGATTTTACTCTTATCTTTCCTAACTGCTGAAATTTAGAAGAAAATTATGTAGACATTCTGAGGGTGCACCTTTATCTATGAAAAAGTCTCACTACAGCGCTTCTCATTTTAAAACTCTTTGAACAAATTCAGTAGATCATCTAAACTGAGAAAACACAACAGCACCAACATCAGAAATGACAATACTGAATGATTTAACTCAATTATGTATCTGTAGTTCTGTTTTGATCTAGGATAACAAAGTAAATTAGTCACTGACAGTCAGGCATGTTTGTTTTAATCCCTACTGATTTTATCTTTGCATTTTTAAACAAAATAAAATACCTGCTAAATGCCAATGGCTTATGCATGTTATGGTAATCTCTCCTTTCTATGACAAATCATTATAGTGATTTAAGTTCTGAGAAAAATGGACAGAAAATTTAAGTCAAGCAAAATGCAACAATTAGTAATGTATCATCAAGAAAAAAATGGCTAATGCCTGAAAAGCAGGTAAATATCTTGAGCACATTTGACGCATGAGTCTGCTTTTTGGTTACATGTTTTTACATTAAGATGTTCTGACTAAAAGGCATACCACTTAATTTGATTTTTATTTTGTTTCTGTCCGAAGTTAAGTTACAATAATGAAAGTTTGTTAAAAATGTGATGGAGGAATAATCAACAAATACATGATTGCCCAAATTTGTAATCAGAACAAACATATGAAAATAATAATTATTAAAGAATATGGACACTCTTTATTATCCCATTATTTTATGTCATTAGTGTTGTCTTGTGAGCTTACCTCTCAACCTCTTATTGCACGAAATCTGGACAAACCCTAAAATAATTGGCAACAAAGGCCCAAAAATAGGGGCATATTTGAAATATTTTTCTTATAAACTTCGAAAGTTGCTTGAATACTTGGATTTGTGTTATGATGCATTTCTGAAGGATATGAAGTATGAAAAAATGTGAAACTCAAATGCATGTCACTATTTAATGACTTAAATTCTCAATCATTCACCAGAAAACCACAAATTTTATTTGAAACAGGCTAAAAATATGAGGCAAAAATCTGGACATTTTGTGAAAATCTGGACAGTTGAGAGGTATGCTTATGACTGAAGAGATTTCATAATTCCTTCCTTGTAAATCCATAAGTATGCCTCTTTACTTAATCACTTTCAAAGAAAATCACCAACTCTGTAATTTCACTAAAATCGGTCTGTTCCTAATGTTGTGTTCCAGTGCACCCTAAAACTCCACCTGTCCTTTAATGCAACAGTATAGTGAACTATGATGAAAACTAGCTCAGTGTTTATGGAACAGCAATCTAAATCAGATGAAAACATACCTAGTTTGTTAAGGGGAAGAAAGCTGTCAGGAAAATTTAGGAGTCTGTACTGTAGTATCCATGTGTATACTACCACAAAGAGCAAAAGGTTCTAGAGATACAGTTCTTACAGCACTGGAATTTTAATACATCAAGACAGAGGAGGCTTTAGGGATATAACAGACATTGCTTATGTATGATCATCAATGCATAAGCTTCGGGCTCTTATAAAGCATTGATAAACAGGATCTCTTACAGATTGAACATTTTCAAGAACATCACTTAAGTGGGATTGTGGTTTGCTCCTAATTGACACAAGTCCAGTGAAAGCAGTAAACATGTTTAACCTATGCTCTTATGGTAGTAATATCATAAAACCTGACAATACAGAATGTAGCTGAAATGCAGCACTGAATAGTAAGGCATTGCCCTCTGTAACAACCGAAGACTCCTTAACTGTCTACAGAATAGTCTTGAGGAAAAGAGGATTAAAGCATCTTTTTCTTTTGATTTCTGCTAATGTCAGGTAAAGTAAATTAATTAAAGTAGGTAATAAATAGCTGCAGATATATATATATATATATATATAAAAATTAAGTTGCAGTTATAAAAAGGATATTACTTAAAATAACCTGATGCTTTAGTGCACAAAAATAATCTTAGCTTGATATTTATCCTGCTTTTGCACAGAACAAAAGATATACATTTTGTATACAGTCACATCTGTTAAATACAATATGGATTATGTAGAAAAAAATAAAAAAAAATATTTCAGTAGCCTTATTTATCCATCTACATTTTCTGGGTATTCAGAAACATGACTGTTTTATTCTTTTCTACTTATAGTAAACAAAATCCACATTTAAAATATGTGTGGACATTAAAAATGCTCAGTTTGACAGTATAAAAGCAATGAGCCTCTCTGTTTTGAAAAAGACCTGCTTAATTGACAAAATGAATTATTTCATTTTACTTTTAAAACACATACCTACAGTGAGATTTAAACTTATAATCTTCAGGGAGCTATGAAGGCTACCATCTGCTAATTGCATTTCTAAACTTCTTTGCATTAGGAAACTGCAATGGAACGTGTCACCTTGGGAACATAAAAGTTTACTGCAATTCCTGATGTTGAAAACCAATGCTGAGCTGCAAAGCTAAACTGTCAAGGGAAAAGGAGAGTGTCTACCACAGCATATATTATTAATGTTACATTATGGCAAGCACATATTAACAAATGTTCCCCATTTGTACTGAGGCAATGATTAGCATGAGTAGCAAAGTATGCTGTTAGTCATTTAGCAAACTAGGCATCACATGTTATGGCAGGCTTCATTGTTTTTCTCCTTTCAGGCATTCTCAGTAGCTTACATAATTATATCAAACCAACCTTTTCATCATTCTGAAACTATTCCACATACTGTTGCAAAGCCCTGGTTTGAGAAATGCCATCACGCATCTATTCTATTCCAGTCTAGTCTGACATCTTCTGATTGTCCTGCTGTGTTACACTATTCTTTATTTTATAATATAGATAAATGAAATGGGCCTTCATTCAGCTACAACCTCATTATAAGAAAAAAAAAAACACGCACACACAATATTATGTACTACTAGAATTTGTTAGAATAGCATGTCACTTGAAAACAGTACCAATACTACAGCCTGAGACATACTGATAAAAAAAAAAAAAATTATAGAACTACTGACCCATCTTGGTAAGTAAACAAAAGCTCTTATGTTACCTAAGGTTACATAACAGGGCCCAAACATATATAAGCAGCTTTTTCTTTGAGAAACTTTATTTTTGCATTTCTAACGTAGACAATTGTTCCTTTATTTGACTACAAAGGGAAGAAATTCCAAGTATACACTCAAATAATTCAGAAAGCCCTGTAGGATCACAGTACTGCATGCTGTGGGATGTAAGGGTTTTTCCCTGTGGAGCTGCTGGATGTGAGTGACCCGGTGATATTCTTAGTTTCACAATTGTGAATTCTACTGAACTGATTTGCAGTCATCAGCATTTATTATTTAGTAAATGATTATACACATGAATAACATATCTTGAAACTGGCATAAAAGTCTCCATTAACCAGTATGCTATAGTCATGTTTTCTTCAGTGGATACCAGTAATGAAATGGTTATTTCTTTTTCGATTATTTTATTTTATTTACCTGCTTATTTGATGCTCCAGATGTAGCAGAGACTATACATTCCAAAGTGAGAAAAATTACACATGTGGTCAGATGGGGGTCTATGTTTACAGATCAAACGGAAAGATCATCGAATGTTCATTCATAGTACATAGATCATTGAAATTGCTGTTCCTCAAAAGGCCAAATGACTGTACAGAAGTTCATCAAACGATCATAGTTGGCCAATATAAAGGGAATGCAGTGGAGTTTGTACTTACTGGTAAGGAGTGATAAGGACACCTGCCCTTTCTCCACTGTAGTGTGATCTAGGAGCTGCTATATATAATTTATATAATTAGCATGGGGTGCCTTCACAAGCGGAGGATTTGGTGAACACTGAACTCTCCTTAAGTGGGGGACTGTGCCTCCCACATCCCCTGCTAATTATATATCCCAACTGCGAGATCACACTATAGTGGTGAAAGGGCAGGTTTCACTATGCCTAGTTACTGGTAAATGCATACTCCATTCCATTCCCTTTATGTTAACCAACTATGATCATTCCATGAACTTCTGTATGATCATTTGGCCTTTCAAGGAATGGACATACAATGGTCAATGTACAATGAATGGGTGTTTGAAGTTTGTTCTGTTCGATCAGTAAACATAGACCCAGCCAGAGGTTACCTAGCCTGCATTGTGTGCAAGCTACAGCTTATGAGACAGGTTTCACAAAGTGCCTGGGCTTTAGATACTGATTTAGCAATGCACAGGATGAATGTGAGTTCAGTATAATGACAAACTACTAAATACTTGCAGACTTTTACTGCTTCCTAACTATTCTGGTTCTGCGATACATCATTTATTTTTTAACCTGGCCAGTCTGTTATATTTTTAAATAATACATTTTGTGCATTCTGCAAGCTAGCTATATACAAATGTATGTTAAGTATTATACATTTTGTCATCAGCCAGCTAATGAAGAATAAGATTGTCAAGTTTAATCTGTTGACAAAATGGAACTGTCGACAAGCCATCAAGTCAAGTTGACAAGCCATCAGGTCAAGATACTCCATCTTTGCTTTAGATTATTCACTGACAAAGTGCAAATAATAAAATCAATCATTTTCAGGAGTGGTACAAGCTGCATGTATTAATCATGGTAGGACTACATCCCTCATGCTTCCTGCTACTTATACACAATTGCTCCAAGATCACCCTACTTGTGAGAAACAGAATGGCCTGATTACTCTCTCTCTTTAAATATATATATATATATATATATATATATATATATATATATATATATATATATATATATATATTTTAAACACTCAGACATAAAAGCAAACAGCAAAAACCAAATGTGAAAAATAGGTTAGAGATTATTATAGTTATTATGTTTAGAAGAAGAAGATAGTATAAAAGAAAGAGATAACAGGGGAAGGTATAGTATTCCAATTAGTTTGCTTAGGAGAGACTGTCAGGGAAAGAAGAGGACTGAGAATACAGTAAAAAAACAAAGCAGGAGGTAGAAGCCAAGGCTATGTAGAATAACAGCTTTACTAGTAAAAGAGTTGAGTGCTTTCATGGCACCAGCCACTTCATCAGACCAGAAGTCTGATGAAGTGGCTGGTGCCACGAAAGCGCTTACCTCTTTTACTAATAAAGCTGTTATTCTACATAGCCATGGCTGCTATCTCCTGTTTTGTTTTTTACTGTTCATTTCATTGTTGTTGGAGGTAACTCTTGCCAGTACCATTTGGTTTTTACTGTGGATACATATATATGTCCATTTTTTTAATTTCGAAATTCCACAACTTCAATGCTCTAAATACCAAGGCCCAGAACACTGAAGTTGGGGAATCCTGCAATGAAAAAAAAAGAATAAAACATCACAAATCAGTGTAGGACTGATGTCTGTAACATCACAAATCAGAGTGTAGGCTAATAACGTTAGTATTGGTCCCTGCCCTCCCTCCCTGTTGCTGTCTTGTTATACTTGGTGGTTTGCAGTTGCCCGCCCCTACTGTAAATTTGATCTGGGACACTCCTCCCAGTCTAGTGTCATTAGCTCATTCTACCTAATACAGAGAGAACATCTGAGAAGGCCTTCTGTTCCTCCTTTCTCCATTTCTTAAAAAAAAAAAAAATTTTTTTGCCTGAATCTCCTTGTGTTCTGACTGTGCTTCTCAAACATTTTGGAAATATGGAGTATATTTTAGTGCATTTATTATAACTGTATTTGCCTTAATATTGCTACAACTCAAGTGCTCTAGGATGCACTGCATCTGAATTGTTTGTGTGTTTTAGCTGCTTTTCTGTATATATAGACTTCTCTGTATATGCAGACTAGCTACTTTTTCTACTATACTACTGCCTCTTAAATCGTTTTTCAGTTGTGCACTTGCCTTGCTTCATTTAAAAAGTTTTAAATTGCTACTTTTGTAGAGTTTTAATTCCATTTACTGTTTAGGACTATACACTCAAGTGTGTTAGCCTTTTCTGTGTTTATTTACTGTATTATTGCATTGTTTAGCCTGTTTTAACCAAAAAAAAAAAAAAACTATCTTGTTTGCTCGTTTCCCACCTTTCCTAGCCAGTATAGTCCAGATTCCAGGCTTTGCTTGCCTCAGGACTTTATTTTCTGTATTCAGAGCTACCTAGACCTTGCTGTGGTAGAGGGAAGCCCTACTGCTTACCAGTGGGAGTGGAGAGCATTGTACTACCTATCTAACACTAGAGGAGTGGTTTCCAGCTCTGAAATTGTAATTTTATTAGCCTTTTTGGGCTGATTTCTATCCCTTTCAACTTTCTGGCTTAAAAAAGCATGTGTTTGCACATTTTTTGCATCGTGCAGCAGTGCAGGGCTACAGTTAAACTATTCCAGGTGCTAGAAAGTCTGCTCTTCAAATGTTCCCTTTGAACTAGCTGGTTTCTCAGTAGTAGCACTAAAATCTGAACCCCTGTGACTAGCACTTGCTCTAGAACCTGCTGCAAAGCACTAGGAAGCCTGAAACTGATACAAGCACTCAACTCTCCTTGTCAATAAGGAGAAATTAATCGTAGGCACTAAACAGCCTATAATTGCAAAGTACCTTGCAAAGGTAAGCAAAAACTTTACAAAAAAAGCACCTAAACAGGCATGTCCAAGGGTCAACTTCCGGTGATTTCTTCTGTCCACTGGTGAATCTGGGCATACTGGAGCAATTTGGCAACTGCCTTATGTACACAGACAATCCTTTCCTCTTACCACCCAACACTACAACCTGTGAGAGATGCACGTACATAGCCAATCTGGAAGCAAAGCTCTCTCCGGCCAAGATTGTGCTCAAGAGGAGAAGGTTAACACCTGCACTACACCTCAAGCAACTCATAGCCCTTCAAAACCCACACCATCAACACCCACACATAGCAACACTAAACCCACAAATGCGGAGGCCCCTAATATCAACCTGCCCAAGCAACAAGGATCTCCAAAGCTGAAACGCAAACAAGCACTAGTCAACACCAAAGTGACACATAGCTCACAACACCAGTGTTCCACCCAACAACAGCCCTTAAGACAAGACAATGTACCCAACACTTTAGTCATGGGTGACTCTATAGTCAGACACACTGATGTCCCACTCACCAGGCTGAACAAGGAGAAAATTACAGTCAACTGCCTTTTGGGTGCCAGGATCTGCCACATAATGCATGCACTCAAGTCACTCCACAACAAGTACAAATATGACTCTGTCATTGTCCATGTTGGTGTGAATGACTTGAGAATTACCTCCCTGGACTACATGAAAAGAGACATGGAAGAGCTCTCGGATTATGTGGCCCAGGCAGGTATGACCCTAGCCCTGAGTAGCATCCTGCCTTCACCCAAAATGATACCACAGTATAAGGACAAAATGATTGACTTCAACAATTGGCTAAGCTTCTGGTGTCATTCAAAGGGGATCCAGTATCTGTCTGCCTGGGAAGACATGATCGACAAACCACGATGCTTTGCCAGAGATGGTCTGCACCTGTCACCCCTGGGATTCAGGTTACTGGTTAAAGCTTTTGCCACCCCTATAGTGCCTTTTTTAGGCAAGGCTCAAAGGACAAAACCACCACCATAACAGATACAAGCATGCAAAATCTGAAGGCAATGCTACTCAATGCTAGAAGTCTAAACCTCAAAATGCACTCTCTTGAGGCACTCCTAAAAATGGAGAACATTGGTATCTGTGCAGTAACTGAGACCTGGTTCAAGGCACCATAGAGCACCCCTGCAATACCAGGCTACAACTCTTACCATACTTTTTGGCCACAAAACCAAGACCAAAACACTAAAGGTGGGGGAGTGTCCATATTCACCAAGGATATTCACACCTCCAGGCTAGTTGCCCAACAAAATGCATCTGAAATTCTCCAGGTGTAACTAACACTAGGTAAGATTGCAATCCAAATTGCAGCTTGCTATAGATCCTCCACCATTCCCCAAGATTCTCACTACACCTTTCTAAACATACTGGAAAATATTAAGATACAATCAAACACCCTAATACTGGGTGATTTCAACTACCCTGCCATTAACTGGGAAAACTACTCGGGTACCAACACCTTTTCCAGCGGTTCTTGGAGTTCATAAATTCCAACGCCCTGGATCAACTAATCCATTGTCCCACCAGGGGCTCCAATATCCTAGACCTGGTCATTACCAACATGGATGATAGATGCTCCATACCAGTGGTCACCTCCTTACTGGTCAGGTCTGACCATAAGCAAATCACCCTTGACATCCACATCCCACCCCACCCCACCCCCAGTAAGGAAACCTCCGTAAAAAACTTCTCCAAAACCAATTTCATGCTACTGAAGTCAGAAGGGACAAACTTTATGACACCCATGCAGACGGTATCTGAAAGTTCGACTGCTGAATCCTACACTAAGGCACTGTATGAGTGCATCCACTCATGCATGAATCATGCCATCCCAAATAGAACCAAGATGCTCTCTTCCAAAAAAAGGTAGCCAATCTGGTAGTCCCCTGCTATAAACAAACTATACAACAGAAGGAAGAAACTGTTGCAGAAAAGAGGAAAATCCCAGGATGCAAAAATTCCCCTTACCAGCCTCAGTAAGAAGCTGAGACTCCTCATAATATCCTCAAAAGCTAGTTACGAAAATAAAATTGCCAAAGATTCCAAAGAGAACCACAAGGCATTTTATAGTTATGTCAGTAATCTAAATGGCAATGCTCAGAGCTGCTCTGAGCTACAACAGAATGACATTAAATATACTGATCCCAAGGATATTGCCAATATCCTGGCAGATCGATTTAGTGCCAACTTTACCCCCCCTCTCACCCGCTAAAGGGCCCATCTCAATACCAAAAGATTGCCAAATTCCGCTAATCATGGCCACACAGGTAGAAACCGCTCTCTCCAAAGCTAGGAATACAGCATCCATGGGACCAGATGACATCCTGGGCTGTGTGCTACATGAACTACAAAATGAACTGGCACCTCTCCTAAGTGTCATATTTAATCATAGCCTCACCTCAGGCTTCATGCCCACTGAGTGGTGCACAGCTACAGTTATCCCACTCCACAAGGGGGGATCCACCTTGGATCCTGGGAGCTACCATCCGATCAGTCTGATGAGCCTGATCTGCAAGGGCATGGAACGTATTATCATGGAACTTATAAACAAAGACACTGGCAACCTTCAAACACTGGACCCCACCCAGTTTGGGTTTGTGAGGGGTTGATCTTGTCTCCTGAAACTGATTGACTTCTTCATATCAGTCTCCAGAGCTGTGGACGAGGGTAAGGCAGTCCACACAGCCTATCTGTTCCTCGCCAAGGCCTTCAACACCATCCCCCACTCTGGAATCATAGATAAACTTACTAAGCTGGGCATAAATCCCTATGTCACTCGATGGGTTGCCAACTGGCATACTGACAGAACCCAGACTGTAAAAGTAGCCGACTTCAAATCCAGTTCCAGACAAGTGACAAGTGGGCTACCTCAGGGTTCAGTACTGGGACCGCCCTTGTTTGGCATCTACTTCTCTGAAGTACAGGCCAACACTAAGGGACTCTGACTAACAAAGTTCGCAGATGATTGCAAACTGGGAGCCATTATTGAATCCCAAAATGATGTGGATAGTCTACAAAAAGACCTTACAGAAACAGAACCCTGGTGCCAGAGCCATGGGCTCAAGCTTAATGCCAAGAAATGTATAGTTATCCCCTTTTGGAAAAAACATGTACCCATGAATTACCACATAGGTGGCAGTACACTAAACACTGAAAGTGTGATGAGAGACTTAGGTGGACAGTGGTCTCACCTTCGATAACCACATTGCCACAACAGTCAGGAAATCCTTCTATCTGGCACACCTCATCACTAAGGGATTTTCATCCGGAAAAAAGAGGTCATTGTCCCACTGTACTCATCCCTCAATAGACCCATTATAGAGTATAACGCCCTGTTTGGTATGTACCTCACAAGACATCTGCAATAGCTGGAAAAGCCACAGAAATACCTCACTAAAAGAATCACAGGCCTAAAGCAGATGCCATATGCTGACCATCTAAAAAAATTCCAGCTTTACTCTGTGGCATATCGTCTACTCAGAGGCAATCACTGCTTAACATACAAGGCCATGTTAAACCCTGAGCTGTTGGACATAATCCACTTAAAAAAATCCCAATCCCTCAGAGCCACATGCTCCAGGGATCTAAACCTTGTCATCACAATGAACAAAACATGCTGGAGGGATAGGTTCCTGACCCAGAGACTCCCCATACTCTGGAATAGACTGCCCATACATGTCAAGCAGAGCACCTCTTTGGCCATCTTCAAAAGGAACCTTGATAATTGGATAGGAGATAGGAAATTCACGATAGGGATAGGGATCATGTCAGTCACCCTGCTAGACAGGGGTCCAGGGAAGTAAATATTGTGGGAAGAAATATCCAGAGAATTGTTATGGCTAGGCTTGTATAGGCCCTAGGGCCAATAGCCTAGTACCAACCTATGAACCTATGAACGTATCACATTTTTGCCCCCCACACCCCCTGCAACTTAAATATACTAAGTCCAAGATTACACTACAGTGAAGAGAATGGTAAAGTTCCCATTCTGCACTGTACGGCAATCTCCATTGACAGCTTTCGAGATTCTATAACTTCGATGTTCTGGGCTTTGGTATTTAGAGCTTTGAAGTTGTGGAATTTATATATATATCTATATATATCTATATCTATATCTATATCTATATATATATATATATATATATATATATATATATATATATATATATATATATGTGTGTGTGTGTGTGTATGTGTGTGTGTGTGTGTGTGTGTGTATGTATGGGAACACTTTATAATCCCAAAATTCTGAAATATCGAATTTCAGAATCCCGAGTTTATAAAGCCGAAAGCTCAAAACTCCAAAACCCCAGAAGCGTGAATTTCAAAATCCTGAAGTCCGGAGACGTTGAATTCACACTTCTGTTCTTGCGCTGTGTGAATAGATAGCTGGAAGTACAGGTAAGTATTTATGTTTAAGGGTTTTAGGGCTTTAGTGTGTGTCAGTGTGTTTTGTTACTGTGATGTGTGTGTGTGCAAGGGGAATGTAGCTTGTCTTGTAGTGTTTTCGTGTGCTAGTCTGTGTAGTGCAACCTTGGAGATTGCATATTTAAGTAGGGGGATGTGGGGAGGGCGCAGCCCCCCACATGGGGGGGTGCAGTGGGGCTTGTATGTAGTGTAGGTTTGTGTGTTAGTGCAGGAGTCATGATTTTGAAATTCATGCTTCTGAGGTTTCGGCTTTTTAAGGTTTCGGCTTTATGACCTCGAAATTCTAAAATTCAATATTTCAGGATTTTGGGATTATAAAGTGAACATATATATATATATATATATATATATATATATATATATATATATATATATATATATATATATATATATATATATATATATATATATGTATATATGTAGGGGTCACCACAGCAGATCATCTGTTTCCATTTCTTCCTGTCCTCTGCATCTTGCTCTGCCACACCATCCACCTGCATGTCCTCTCTCACCACATCCATAAACCTTATTTTAGGCCTTCCTCTTTTCCTATTACCTGGTAGCTTCATCCTTAGCATCTTTTTCCCAATATACTCAGCACCCCTCCTCAGCACATGTCCAAACCAATGTAATCTTGCCTCTCTGGCTTTGTCTCCAAAACTTCCAACCTAGGCTGACCCTCTAATATACTTATTCCTAATCCTGTCCAACCTTGTCACACCCAGTGCAAATTTTAACATCTTTAACTCTGCCACATCCAGTTCAAACTCCTGCCTTTTTGTCAATGCCACTGTCTCCAACCCATATAACATAGCTGGTCTCACTACCCGCTTGTACACCTTCCCTTTCACTCTTACTGTTACTCATCTGTCACAAATCACTCCTGGCACTCTTCCCCACCCACTCCATCCTGCATGTACTGTCTTCTTCACCTCTCTTCCACACTCACCATTACTCTGAACTATTGATTCAAAGTATTTAAACTCATCTACCTTCCCCACCTCTACTCCTTGCATCCTCAACATTCCTCTATCCTCCCTTTCATTCACACACATATATTCTGTCTTAGTCCTGCTGACCTTCATTCCTCTTCTCTCTAGAGCATATCTCCATCTCTCCAGGATCTCCTACACCTGTTCCCTACTCTCACTAGAGATAACAATGCCATCTGCAAACATCATAGTCCACGGGGACTCCTGTCTGATCTTGTTTTTCAACCTGTCCATCACCATTGCAAATAAGAAAGGGCTCAGAGCTGATCCTTGATGGAATCCCCCCCTCCACCTTAAACGCATATCCTGTATTACTATATATATATATATATATATATATATATATATATATATGGGCGGCGCAGTGGTGCAGCGGTTAATGCTGTTGCCTCACAGCAAGAGGTTCTCTGGTATTCTCTGCTGGGGTGCCTTCTGTGTGGAGTTTGCATGTTCTCCCTGTGTTCGCGTGGATTTCCTCCGGGTACTCCGGTTTCCTCCCACATTGTAAAGACATGCTTCTGGAGCATTTTTCCCCGGGCCTCCGCTGAAAACAGGATCTGTGGAACCTAGTCGGACTTTCCCAGTCAACAAATGTTAAATAAATAAAATTTAAAAAAATATATATATATATTTATACACACACACACGCACACACACACACACACACACACACACACACACACACACACACACACACACACACACACACACACACACACACACACACATAAACAGACCCCTCAGACTGACAGTGTAATCAACAAAATGCATCTTGGTGAAAATAAACCCTTCAGAACTTGACAGAGATTTGGGATGTATGGCTAGGCTTAAAAAGGCCCTTGTAGTCATTAGCCTAGTAAACACCTATGAACCTATGAAAAAGAGAGTCAGTAATAAATTCAATCTCATAGATGTCAATGAGTTACTTCTTTAAAATAAGAACTATACTTACATAAACTTAAAAGTAACTTTAACTAATTTCACTAGAATTATTTCTAGATTAACACATGGTTTTAGACATAAAAATGGAAGCAACTAGTCTGGCACCAAAGGGAATTGAATTCCACCACTGCCAACCAAATGTTATACTGCATATCTGAGGGACAAGAACCATGTTCCTTGGACCTACACCACATTGTCTACAATTAGATCTGATAGCCATTAGATGGAATGCCTCATGGGTCACACCCCTGGCACACAACAAGTTAAAGCAGAAAAACTGTGCTCACATCTGGTTCACTGACCAATTCACCCAGTAGAACTTGGTCTCAACAACATAAAGTGAATAGGTGCTGCTATCCTGAGTATGGACTTCCAACAACTACACCCCTGCTAGAACTCCATACTGAGCTTAGTGTTTGACTTAGCACCTCAAGCCGCACTTTCACCATTCAGCTTGTAAACTTCAAAGTTTTTCACTGACCCTTACCCACTGTAACTACCTTTCAAATTATTATTCACACATGCACACATACATGCACGTGCGCACACACACACACACACACACACACACACACACACACACACACACACACACACACACACACACACGCGTGCACACACACACACACACACACACACACACACACACACACACACACACACACACACACACACACACACACACACACACACACACACACCCCACATACACGCACACCAGCCATTCAAGGATGGTAAAATTCTCCAGGTCCCCACAGCTTCATTCTTTTAAGGTGGCAAAGCTAGATATGATTGGGGACATACATTTGTCACCATGCCACTCCTGATCCATAGCTAAACATAATTACAAACTCAATGGTAATATGCAGAGCAGGGTGGCCAGTTACAGAAAGTGACAGCTTAGAGTAATCAATTAAATCCTCTTCTGAAATAAAAAATAATACATAAGCACAACCCATAATATTTTAAAGGTGAATAAAAAGCTTTACCTAGAAAATTAAGACATTGGACAGTACTGATATAAATTAAATATACAGAGATAAATGTATTTGCACAATGAAAGAAAAAAATGCACAAACAGAACAGCTAAGGAAAAACTCAACCTAAGCTAATAAGTATCTTAGCTTTCTCTAACTGCAAGAATACTGAAGCCTAACTGTCATGACACTAGAAAGCTGTACAAGGCAGACAGCAGAAACTTACATAAGTATTGACAGTGCAAGACCTTTTAACAGGGCTGGCAATGCATTTTTCAGTTCAAATATGCATTTTAGCATATTTCTTTTCCACAAAAACATGGCTAATAAAGCCAGATTCTCACATGTAGAAGTAAAAACTCTTTATAACTTTAAGCTCAAGAGTTTTCTCCTTATAAATTTTGTTTATATCCTCTAACTACAATTTCTTTTTTTTCAAAGAATTTTATTAAATAATTATTAAAATGAACAAATATTTCCATGAAATTATAACATTTTTTTCTTTAAAGTTAAAAAACAAGAAATTAAAAAAACAAACTTTCTAATATATAAACCAATGTAACTAAACTATGTACTAAGACGTTCATCATGCAAAAAAAAAATTTCTTAATGTAGCTGTAGGATTAGTAAAAATCATCTGTTTACATAAATTAATAAACTATTTTTCTAGAAGTTCATAGATGATATTTCATGAATTATATAATGTAGTATTCCTAGATGATCTAGATTTAATAGTTAACATTTCCAAATTACACGTTTCCAGGAGTATATTTTTAAATTCCAAAAATGTAGATGCTGTACTAGATTTCCAATTCTTAATGATTGTTTTTCTTGCTATAGATAGTATAGATCAAACCAAAGGGTACTTATTCTCTTTTACACAATCAGGAACAGGAGTATTAAATAAAACAAGTGATTTAGATATAAAGAAATTATCAGTAAAAATTGTTTGCAACAAATTATTGATATCATCCCAAAATTTTCTTAAATATATGCAATTATAAAACATATCAGACCAGTCAGCATTCAATTCAATATTACATCTCCAACATGTTATATTCTTTTTAGAAAATATATTTATATTATGAGAAGTGATAAATGATCTATTTAAAAATCTCCATGTGAATAATTTCCATTTTAAAGAAGTAATCATACTTGCTGATTGTAAAATATTAAATTTGTCTTTCTCAGAAGGGGATTATTATTAATTAAAGAAAAATATTTCCAATAATTATCTGAATGTGTATCTAAATCACATTTAATTGCCCTATAAATGTTTGATAACTTGTTATTAGCAGAAGATTTATGCAAAACTGATAAAATCATATATTGTATTAGCTTGGGAATTTTTTTCCTAATTATAGGAGACATAGAATCCAATTTATTTAATACATATTGTCTAGCTTCTTGAAGCTCTAACCATAAACAAGAATCAAGTTTATACTCTTCCAAGAGTAAACTATTGGATTTTATCTCATTATCTATCATCATTTGGTGCAAAAATGTTAAATCCTTTGGCTGAAATATAGACATTTTTGTATAATCTGAAGAGAAAATACATCTGTGTGTGTAGGCTATAGGGAAAAGTAAAAAAAGCCAATCCTTATATATATTATATTTAAATATAAATTTTTTAAATGATTTTAAAAGAAAAACTATATACTTAGAGTTAAAACACAGAGAAGAAAATTCAGAAATCTAATCTTTTAACCTCCAGATAAATGGATTATTAATTATATTTAGCTTACAGGAACTGTTTATATCTTTGGTATTTTGTGACAATACCTCTATAAACTCTTTACACTTAGCAGTATATTCCACATCAATGAGATGAGAGATTGTATTGAATACAGATGAAATTGAATACATTTCTAAATTTGATAAGGCTATACCCCCATTATTCCAATTATACATATGGCATGTTAATGCAATCCTTGGCTTATTTGGGAACCACAAACATTTCTGAATCATTGAATTACATTTTTTAATTATTTGGTAAGAAGGAGGTATAGATAAAGATTGAATTATATATAAGATTTTGAGGAGTAGGATCATCTTTATTATTAAAAGTTTATCATCCATAGAAAATGGTAATTTGTTCCATTTATTTATTAAATATTCTATCTGTAATGGACTTTTATTATAATTTATTTGAATGGTATATTTAATATTGTTAGTAATAATTACACCTAAATATGCTATTTGTTGAGACTGAGCTATATATTCATTATATTCATCAGGTATATTGTATTTTTTGAACCTGTTAAAAGAATTTCTGTTTTATTATTATTAAAAGTAAGGCCGGAATTTTTTTGAAAATATTCCATGTTTTTAAAATGTTTTTGTATGGATTCCCTTCTGCTCCCAGGAATAATCAATATGTCATCTGCAAACATTTGTATTGTAGATGATATAGTGGGGTTTAACTTGCATCCTTCAATATCTGCATCACATCTTATTAAATTTGCCCATGGTTCCATAACTAATGAAAATAAAAGAGGGGATAAAGGACACCCTTGCTTAGTACCTTTTGCTATTGGTATATTTTGAGATATACTAGTGCCAATTTTAACATAAGCTTGGCTACCTTCATATAACAGAGTGATAAGATTGATAAAATTATTGGAGAAATGCAATTCCTTTAATAGAGTGAACAAATATTCCCATGTAACTGAGTCGAAAGCACAATTTATATCTAAACTAACTAGGGTTAAGTTTGTTTTAAGATTTTTCACCGAATCAATTAAAGTTAATATTCTTTTAATGTTATCATATGAAGTTCTCTTCATTATAAACCCCTTTTGATCACTATCAACTAATTTGGGTAAAAGTGTTTTAAGCCTTTCTGCATAAATGGACATAAATAATTTGTAATCAGTGTTTAATAGGGAGATGGGTCTATAGGAGGTACACTTAGAGGGATCTTTGTTAGATTTTAAAATAGGAGAAATAAAAGTGTATTTCCAAGAAGGTGGAAATATGTTTTTGTCCTGAACAAGATTAAATACTTTATAAAGCAATTTTAGAGCATTTATAGGTAGTAATTTGTAAATTTCAGGAATGATGCCGTCATTAACTGGTGCTTTATTTTGCTTTAATTTGGTAATGTGAGTTTGAAGTTCTTTGAAAGATATTTGTTTATCAATAGAAATCCCTTGTTCCTCTAAAAGTCTTGTTTTAGTGCATTTATTAATAAATGTTTTTATTTCCTCTTTAGAGTTAATTTCAGTAGTTGTTTGGTTGATGTTTATTAAAAAACTCTCTAAATTCAGTTAATATATTATGAATTTCCGATACCATTTTTCCTTTTTTAGGGGAGAATATTTCATTAATATGATTAAATCTATTTAATATTTTCATTTTATTAGCAAGAATTTTTAAGGATTTAGGATTAAAAGAGAAATTTATAAACTTGAATCTTTCTATATTGATCATAGTTTTATGTTTTAATATTTCTAGATATTTATTATTTAACATATTTATTTCTTTTCTTGTATCTGATATATCTTTATCACCCATATTACTAAGTTTTAAAGTGTCTAATTTACATTGTATATCTTGCAGCTCTTTATCCCAAGCTTTTTTTTTTTTGTTGCACCAATTCAATATTCTACCATATAGATAAGCTTTTAGGGCATCCCATATGTAAAGTTCTGATATATCATTAGTATTGTTAGGTTCTAAAAAATTCTGTACTTCTGTAGAAATGAAATCATTAAAATCTTTTAATTTTGCGATATAAGCTGGAATCCTTTTTATATGAATATTAAAATTTGGATTGACTACCACTTCAAAAATTATAGAATTATGATGTGATAAAGGACATGAAATCACTGCTGATTTGTTTAAGGAAACTGTTAAATTATTAGAAATAAAAACTCTATCTATCCTCGAGTATGAGTTATGTCTATGAGAAAAAAAGGTGTAAAACAAAGAAGTAGTATCTGCAAAATAATTTATATCTTTCAAAAAATAAGTATCTGAAAAGTCTTTTAATAATTTAGATGCTGTAGATGTTCTTCTCTTACCATTAGTACTAGAGTCTTTGTAATCTAGAATACAATTGAAATCTCCTGCCAAAATAATGTTCCCTTTAGAGAATAGTACAATTTGATCTAGATGTTGTTTCACTGTGTTTATCCCTATCCCTGGGATCCAATAAATGTTAATCAATGTGAAAATGTTACTGTTTATTTCTATGGTGACTGCACAAAACATTCCTTTATTGTCCTTATATGTATCTATTATTTTAGGAAAAGGCATTATGCTGTTCCATAGGATAGCTACTCCTCTCTTTTTCTTAGTATGTTCAGAACTTACTAAAATCTTATATGTGTTAGATTCAGGTCTGAATATATCCTCTGTTATTGAGTTTCTTGTAAAAATAATAACTGAGATTTATGTAGCTTAAGATATCTAGTTAAATTCCTCCTTTTATTAGGATTATTTAAACCATTAATGTTAACTGATATACCTTTTAGTGTAGTCATTGAAAATTAAATGATGTAAATATAAACATACTTATCTAAGAAATACACAAGAATATATCTAATAGGAATACTATTATGATCATTAGAACAAACATAGTGTAAGAGTATCATATTCTTAAAATTAAGCTTGTTTTCTACTACATAAGATATGAACGTTATTAGAAAATATTTATAACATAAACATGAAACAAAATAACCAACCCGAACCCCTCTGGAGTTTAAAACTCCTAACTCAAATGACATGAGTCATTCAAATCAACCTCCTATCAAAAGCAGCATCCAGTCAGCACCTGCCTAAATGTCTATAGTCATAACTATAAAAATAAGGCTTCGCATCAATAACATAAACAATTTTTTTGTATGAACCAAATGTATAGATATAATGTTGTGTCAATTAGTAAATTGATGACAGCTACATCTTAGGAATAAAGTACAGAATTTTCTTACAGTAGTTAGTAGGTTATTAAGAACTACTATGATCTATCTATTAGTTCACTCTTCTGTTTTAAAGTAATCACATTTGATAGGAACCTTAAAAAGAGACTATGGCATTATTTTATTACTGAAATATGGCTAATAAAGGCTGAAATGTGATATATATAGTACTGCCATAAGTGATCAGCTAACTGGGACATAGTTGTAAATGAATCACCTAAGGGCCTTCAATAACCACTAACATTGGCAGCTAATAAATAAGATGCTAATGAAAGTGATTTTACCAATAATCAACTAACATACTGATTGTTCTAAAAGAAATGAACACTGCATTTCTGTGCCAGAAACCAAATATAGTGATTACTCATCAAGAAGTAAAACCAACAACATCCTGCTAGTTTTCTTATAACCAAACACCCCGGTGCAGTCTCTCATAGAAGAGTGACTAATAAACCTTAAAAGTCTGATCTTCCATTCATTGCATTAATTTGAGTTACCTCAAAGGGCCCATCACCATACTAAAAACTAATGAAAAGGTCATATTAGTTCAAAGAAGCAAAGTGCTTAAATAGCTCCTGTATACTATATAAAAGCCTTATTTAAATATAATGAGCTTTTTATTATTCAGTTATAGCTTATACTATCTTTGAATTTTGAAAAGCTATTTCATTAACAAAACAAAAGATGAAAATTTCACATTTTCTAATGATAAACAGATCTATTTTTAATGCACCTGTCCTTGCAATATTATTGCTGCCTATGTGGTATATCCCTATCAGCCTATTACACAAATGCATTCATAAAATAACTGAGATAACCTATTATATACGTCTATACATTTAACATTTTGATAAATGCTTCATGAATATTTTCTCAGCAAGTCAATAGTTACAAAAAATGTACCTGTAACACAAGTATATAAACAGCTTGTAGCGTTATTAAATCTTCCAGAAATGCACACATCACAACTAGCATTTCTCATTAAGATATCAGCACCCTCGTCATACATAAAGCAAATATTTTATGAGAATACTATTCATTTATAAATACATAAGGCTCAAGAATACCTATGATGATCAGAAAAAGTATTTAGGCTACATGCATAGTATAATCCCTATTTATTTAAGAGATTATTGCATATAATGTCTTACAATAAGTTGAAAGTAGTAATCTAGTTATATCTTCTTTCTGTATGCTGTATGAGGAAACAAATTTGAGTCAGTAGCTTCCCGGTGAGGATCAGAAGATCAATTTACTTCCGACGCCTTCATAATGACGTTTTATGAAAGCTCCGAGCTTTCCAGCCGCGATGGATATCACAGTCTCAAGCTCATCATGAAGATAAAGCTTTCAAAGTTCTGGCGGGAAATAGTAAGTAAAACATTACTTAACTACATATAAGGCAATGTCTCGAGACTCCCTCTATACCGAGAGAGATGAGAAAGAAAGAAAAAAAAAACCTCACATACACAACACGAAGCAATGACAGCTATCAAGCAAAGCTTCACCACACTATCAACCAGACTCTCTGGTTAATCTCCAACCAAAACACACAGGCACCAAAACATACAATTAACACAAACAACACCACACATGTCTCTACAGTGCTAGAGCACCAAACTAGAGCCTCCAAATAAACACACCAACAACTCGGAAACTACAACAAAGCATTACCATTACTCCAGCCACACCGCCACTCACATCCCAAGTCAGAAGTACCATCACTAGCACAACAATTCTGCAACTATACATCAGGCCATCATACAAGATTCCTTTATCAAACAATTAACCATAAATCAACTAAAATACAAATACAGCAATTATAACTAAATAAAAGCTTTCCAACCACTATAAGAACCAAAATCAAGATAAACAAATACGCCCCCTTATGATAAGCACCACTACAAGACATCCGGAAGCATAGATATCTGAGACAGGAGAATCACTGCATCCATGGGAATCAAACCAATAAACATTAAGATAATCAATCTTAAACAAATAGTACAAATGAAAAAAAAAACTCCAACAAACGACTATTCTACAAAATAAAATAAACAACTATTTAGTTAACCAATTTACATTATATTAAATATAATACCAAAAGCTCACCTGGATGTCCAGTTTCATTTCCCCAACTGAGTAAATCAAGTGCAAATATGTACTTGTTATGATTCATCTTTTGATTTTTTTTTTTTAGGGTCAAATGTTTTCCAAGTGTTGTTCTCAGCATTCCTTTTAAGACTAGGACTGGCCCACTTCATTTCATCTACTTTTTCCAGTATGTTATTAGATTTTATATAAGTTATTGCATTGTCTAGGTCGTCAAAAATTTTAAAACCATCTTGATAAAATATTTTCAGTCTTGCAGGAAAAAGCAAATCGATTTTTATTTTATTCTTTTTTAGTTCTCTGACTAAAGGCAAGAAAATTTTCCTTTTTGATAATACTGAAGAAGAAAAAAATACTTAAATCAGGAAAAAGTCACTCTTTTGCTCTCTGCTGCTTGTAGAACTCTGCAGGACACCACGAGGAGCTGTGCTGAGTTGAATACAATGAAAAAGCTAAAGCGGGCCTTATTACAGGGGGCTGAAAAGAGCTAGGAATTGACCCAAAATGGCCAATAGACTACAAGTTTCTGGCTGGAACCACTCCTCTAGGGACAAATAGGCCGCTCAGTGCTCCCCACTCCCACTGGTGAACAAAGATGCTTCCTTTTATCCAAATAAGGATATGGAATAGCACAGGAACCAAGACAAAGCCCAGAGATCAGCAAACTCTGAAGACTGGACTATTCTAGTTCAGTAAGGCGGGAAAACAAGATTTTTTTTTTTGTTTTTTCCTTTTTTGCAGAAAACAGAGGAAAAACAGACAGTAAATGCTATAAATGCTTTTAAGTGGCTAGCACACTTGAGTGTGTTAGCCTACAGGTAAAATTAAGCAACAAATAACTTTTTAAAAGTGCAAAACAGTTAATCAACACAAAAACAGTTTAAATAGAATGCAGAGCTGTATAAACAGGCGAAAATGCAGTCGCTAAGCAGTAAATAATCAAAAAGCCAGAAAAAATACTTAAATCAGGAAAAAGTCACTCTTTTGCTCTCTGCTGCTTGTAGAACTCTGCAGGACACCACGAGGAGCTGTGCTGAGTTGAATACAAGCGAAAAAGCGCGCTAAAGCAGGCCTTATTACAGGGGGCTGAAAAGAGCTAGGAATTGACCCAAAATGGCCAATAGACTTTTTTAATTCCATTTTTCTGCCCATCAGACATTTGCTCCATTGATTTTATTTGGATAGAACTCATTCTCCAGTGACACACTTCACAAAGTGTTCCAGTCTGACATTCTGATCTTTTTAAGTCACTGATGATCATTTCATGATGGCTAAGATGTTCTACATCTCATTTTATTGCACATTAGATGACCTTAGTAATACCTCCCTACATGTTGTGTGTCTTAGCTGCCAAAACGCTGGATGGTTTAGGTCGATAATGTGAGTACTAAACTTGTCAATAGCCCATTTTTGTTAAAGTTAATCCTTTTCAAGTTGATACCTTCATGAGTATTTTTGAGTACAGGGCTATGTCCTGTAACTCCCCATACTCACTTTCAGTATATAAAATCCTCCAGAGACATAGTATTTGTGAAAGTAGGAAGAATACCCCAAAAATGGACTTTTAAATAGTTTGTTCTTGATATTAAGGACCACTCCCAAGCAGTGGTCAATAAAAACTGGTTCTTGTTTTATAGTGGAATAGTATTTATCTGGATTTTTTTTTTTGCTTGCTAATCCATTTCAGAACAGATTTATTGAGGGAGTGTAGATTAGATGCTGACCATGAAACAGCTTTTGCCACCACAGCAGGCTGCTAAAATGCCTCAGCCACAGATGAGTGACTCTGCTGTGGCCATTTCTCGCTGCTCAGACCATTCATCTTCTTTCTTGGCTCGTTCTCATGTGGTTTGTACTTTCATCATGGACCAGGGATTAGACACATCCTCTGTGGCTCTTGGAGTGCCCTTGGGGGCAAAGAAGATCCACTGTACCAAGTATAAAATAATAAATAAAATAAAACTAAATAAAATAGTCATCTATGCAGGAGATCAATTAGTGTTTTCGAGAAGGCATCAAAAAACAAAAAATCATCCTGGTGATCTTTATTGGAACAGGATGTCTCATGTGGACACTGAAACTTAGACCTAACCATCACAGAATGCCTTCTTGATTACCTATCACCAGACACCCTAATGATGCATTTGTTCCCCTATCCAGTTCAGCACTAAACCCCATATCTCCCAGTGGAGACCCATTTTACTATAGGCTATAAGGATTCAACACAATTTTTTATAAAACAAAACAAACAGGTTCATACTAAGCTAACTGCTCTTGCGAGCCATTTTAAGTCTAGCCAGTTATCTCTTGTGAGATTCAAACACTGCACCTTGTGTTTGCAAGGCAAATACCTTAACCATTAGGCCACCCTTCTAGCCCACCATGATAAACACCATCATGGATCTTGATAAATAAAAGATAATACACCAAATATCGGCCAGAATTTAATGCTAAATACTTTATACTTATTGTAATGAAGCCTCTTAAGGAAAGAAAGCTTCTGTGGTATTGGAGAATAAAACACACACTATTTGGTGTGCTGGCATTTACTTGATTAATATTATTGCTGCATTATTGGGACGGCGATCTCATACAGTACCTGGCTGTTATCTGTAGTGGGGCATATGTACTTTTTTCATTTTGCGGTTACTAGCTAAGCTTCTCATTTACTTTGTAAAAGTATATAGTTATCATACTGGCATATTTCAGTAATTGTAGCTGTATCTACTTTGTTCAAAGGCACATTGATATCTAAAATACAATGACACTATAAATGATGTGCTAGTAGCTTTAGTTAAAGTTGCCTTTTAGATGTTTAATGTGGCAAAGAAAGATAGTGATGCAATTCCTGAATCTTATGTTAAAAAATCAAGATCCATGATGATGTTTATCATGGTCTGCTGGATGCATCTAAATGGAATGTCTTAATACTATTTATTTTGGAATCCATGTGCAGGTTACAGTAGAACAGTGTGCAAAAGAAGTACCCCCCCAAACCTAGGATTTATTACCAGTTCTGTAGGTGCCACTCTAAGCTTTCATGATATAAAAGTGTTAGCACGATGAGCAGTATCACTAATTGAATATGCATGCTGCTCATCATACCTACATGTCTAAATGCACCTTTTAGTGGCCAACAATAGTGTTCATGACTATGGAAAGGTGCTTGCAAGTACAAGCACAGACTGTAAAGAAAACAACTTGCATACAGGCAAAGCTCAGATAGCAGCATGCGCTGTACCCAGACAATGGGGGAATTGTACATAAATAAATAACTGTGTTATACTATATATATTTTTATTTTATTTTACATTTGTTTACTGGGAAAGGCCGACTGGAACTAGGTCCATTTACAGCGGAGGCCCAGGGAGAAAAGCTCCAACAACAACAATTTTATACAGTGTTATATATACAATCAAAAATATTTCATACAATAGTTCTTTCCAGGCAGGTTTACATTACACATAGTGGACCTAGGATGTCAGTTATTTGGGAAGGAAAAGAAAACAAAAAATACACTCATTGTCTGATGCAATCAAAGTGACATCACACAAGGCAATATAGTAGCAAAACATAGGCCCTGTTCTAGGAGTTTCTGAGTGCTGAGTATTAGGCATAGTGAGCCTTGAGAGAAAGGAGGATAGAAGAAATGGAGGAGATTAGGAAAGCATTTATGTAATGCAAGGACAGAGCCATGACTGCAAGGTGTCCCAAGAACAAAGGCAAAAGTACCAACCAATAAGTAATGACAGGAACCTGAGGACACAGAGACTCGTACACGGAAGATGTAAATCTTAAAAACTTGAAACTTTAATCCACAAGTTGAGCGCTTTCGACTGGACACCTCAGTCTTCTTCAGAACAATTAAACAAGTGCTCATACACCATTATATATCATTCTAATAACATCAATTAGTAAAAAACCGCCAAAAACTTAGATTGGGAGGAAGAAATTGTTTTTAAAAGTGAGTTTTTTTCTTACATATCATATTATGCCAGATTTTTGGACGACATCTTCGTTCTCTGGCATAGCTCTATGGAGAAATTAGACGAATTTATGGAATTTATGAACAACTCCTCCCAGTTTTTAAAATTCACTTACAGCACCAGCACCACGAACATTCCTTATTTAGATGTGATGATAGGACTTGAAAAGGAAGGTTTTTCATCTAAGATTCACCGGAAACCCACATTTTCTAATGATTATTTATGTTTTACTAGCAACCACCCTAGATATATATTTAAAAATATTGTCAAAGGCCAGTGTATTCGAGCGGCCAGAATGTCTTCCACAGACACTATTATGACCACTGAGCTCGATACTCTTAAAAAGTTATTCCTTAATCGGGGGTACCCACATCAGATGTTAGTGGATGTAATTCAGTATGTGCACAAGGAATGGGGGAACAAATATTCCCCCTTATTGGGAAATTACGAGGACAAAAGGGAGGTGACGGTTAAAGAATTTTCTTATAAAAGAGCATGTATTTTAACCTATACACCTCACACTCATTACATCCAGGACATCTTGTGTCATCATTGGGATTTAATTAAGGCTACTAAATTGGATCAACTGGTGGGTAGCGAACCCAAATTTATATACAAGACAGGGAGTAATCTTAAAAGATTATTGGAAAATGACAATAGTTCTTTAGATAGATCAAATATGTTCAAGGGAACAAAAAAATGTGGAAGATGTAGGCAATGCCACTACATTAATGAAGACAGACATTTTAAGTTAAAAGATCTGAATTTTACCTATATAAAATCTAGAACTGGAAATTGCAATACAAGTCAAGTGGTTTATCTTGCGTTATGTGTAGCCTGTTCTGCCTACTACGTAGGCAAAACTGAACGCCCCTTAAAAAAGCGGATATATGAACATGAATACCGTATAAAGAAAAAGGACAAAAAATGCTCTATATAGACATTTACATGAGCAAGGGGTAGAGCACACCTTCCGGTTTACGATAATTGACCAAGTGAGGAGTTCAACATTTGGGGGCAATTGGAAGATGCGGTTGTCTGCTTTAGAGAGCAAGTGGCAGATAGTTTTGGATGCCACACGTCCCCCTGGGTTGAACGATTCTATTAGTATCAAACCTTTTTTAGCATTGGCTTGATAGACACGCCAGTCATTTTAAAATGGGCTATAGTGTTTGTATATTTTACATTGATGCACAGAGCTTTTTAGCTCAATACATTATATTTCATTTAACTCTTCATATAGTTATTAATGTTATTTATATTTTGCCTTATATATTAAGCGCAGCAAGGTATTTTTTTAGATTTATATTTAATACATTCATTAATTATGAATACTTGTATTTTAGTGAATTTTTTACTTTAGATATTAGCACATTATTACATGTTACTAATATGTTTTATAGGAGTAATTTATGTGCATATAGAGATGATGGTTTATGTTTTATGAAACTCAGGCACATTATATATTGCTTAAGGTATATACCTTTAATGTTTTTGGCGGTTTTTTACTAATTGATGTTATTAGAATGATATATAATGGTGTATGAGCACTTGTTTAATTGTTCTGAAGAAGACTGAGGTGTCCAGTCGAAAGCGCTCAACTTGTGGATTAAAGTTTCAAGTTTTTAAGATTTACATCTTCCGTGTACGAGTCTCTGTGTCCTCAGGTTCCTGTCATGACTGCAAGGTGTGGCTTAAGTGCATTTTTGAACAGTGAGATAGATGTTGCTGAGGAGATATTTTGGAGGAGCTTATTCCATTCCTTAGCGATGGTATGAGAGAAGAGGGCTTTCCCTGCAGTGTTGTTGGCTTTGGATATACAGAGCAGGTTCTTGTTTGATGAGTGTAGAGGACAGTTTGCTGAGTATTGGTTTAGTAGTTGGTTTAGGGCTGGCGTTTTGTGAGGATTCTTTAGTATGTTGAAGGTGAGCACTAGCTGGTGATACCTAATTAGATGAGGGAGTTCTAACCATTGTAGGTGTTTTAAGGCAAGACAGTGATGACTTCTAAAAGTGGAGTTATTGGCAAATTTTGCAATCTTATTGAAACATGATTCTAGTTTGTCTAGGTCTGTTTTCTTGATGTGAAGTAGGAAAGGTGATGCATATAGTAGGGTAGACAAAAGGTGGGTTTGAGCTAGGGTGATTTGTGCTTGGTCTGATAGGAACTGTTTCTGTTTGTATAAAGTTCCTAACTATTTATGTACCTTTTTAATGGTTTGAGAGATGTGGACATTGAAGTCAAGATCCTGATCTATTTCAACACTGAGTAGCTTAGTATGGGGGGAGGGAGAGATTGCTGTGCCGTTGTTGGAGGTGATGGTGAAGGAAGGAGGTGTGATTTTGGATTTGTTGGGGGTGAAAAGAAGTAGCTTGGTCTTCTTGGGGTTTAGAATAAGGTGGATATCAGTAATCCATTTTTCTACAGAGCAGAAGGATTCTTGGGTAAGTTTTTGAAGAGTGGTTATGGTTGGGGCTGAGCAGATTAGGGCTGAGTCATCTGCATACTGTATAAGTGATGCATGCAGGGTGGAGGTATGTAGTTTGTTGGTGAAAATGGTAAATAGTAAAGGACCTAGTATTGATCCTTGTGGAATGCCAATAGTAGTTGGTAGTAGTGGTGATAGTATGCCTTGCCATTTTACTGATTGTTTTCTATCAGAGAGATAGTTTTTGAACCAGGACGTAACAGAGGGGGCAAAGGAGATGGCGGTTAGAGTGTCTATAAGTAGGTTATGTGAGACCATGTCAAATGCTTTAGATAGATCTAAGAATATGGCTGATACGAAGTTGTTGTCATTTCTAAGTTGGTTTACCTGGTCGGTAAAGGAGAGAAGAGCAGTAGTTGTACTATGGTTTGGGCGGAAGCCATGCTGTGTGAGGGAGAGGAGATTATGTGAGGTTAAGAAGTGCATCACTTGGGTGTGAATGCATCTCTCTAGGAGTTTAGAAAGGGGGGATAGAATAGCAATGGGGTGGTAGTTTGATAGTTCATAGGAGTTGCCTCCTTTGTGTAGGGGTATTACGTATGACACTTTCCATAGTTGGGGAATGTAGGCTTCCTGTATGGAGTGGTTTATAAGAAGTGAGTTGGGGTAGGCTAGGGATTCTGCAGCTAATTTTAGGAAAGTAGTGGGTAGGCCATCTGCTGCGAGAGTGGTAGGTTTTAGTTTTGAGTGAATTTTTTTTTACTGTGGAGGTTGGTATGGGTGATAGTGTAAAGAAGGTATACTATTGTGTTCTATAGTTGGGGTGAATATGGGGTTATTGTTGGATAGCTGGGTAGATAATGATAGAATAGATTCTGTGAAATGATGGTTAAACTGAGAAGCTATGCTGTCATTGTCATTGTTGGTGTTGGGAGCTGGGGTGGTAGTTTGGCCGGGTTTTAGAAGGGAATTTATAGCCTGCCAGAACTTTTTGGGGTTTTTGGAATGTTTGTTTTGGATCCATAGGAAGTAGTTTTGTTTGTCCATTTTTATTTGTTTTTTGGCCTGGTTCCGAAGTTGTTGATATTTTTGTTTATCGTGGTTGGTGTTATTCTTTTTCCAGTTCTTCCAGGCATCATCTCTGGCTTTTAGTAGTACTTTTGTTGCCCTATTTATCCAAGTGGCATAGTTAACCTTAGTTCTGTTTCCTGATGGGAGCTAGTATGTTTAGAACTTTCATAAAAGTATTATTGAAATATTCAACTGCCTGGTTTAATGCTAGGGTTTGTAGTGAGTGCCAGTTACTTTGTTGTAGCATACTGTTAAGAATTTGTGGATTTACCTTGTGCTCATCTCTGGTCTCCTTATAGCATAGGTTTGGGTATGTTTACCTGTTTACAAAGGAGGAATGTGGGGCAGTGGTCACTCAGTATATCAGGTAGGCAGCCCACATGGTAATTTTCTTTGGGGAGGTTAACTAAAGTCAAATCGGGAATGGAGTGTTTATTGGATCTTTTGTCAACTCTGGTGGGTTCTTGGATTAATTGTGAGAATCCAAATACGTTTATATGGTTTGAAGGATTGGTGGCATTGCAGGCTAGCCAGTCAAGGTTTAGGTCACCTAGCAGGATAATTTTTTGGGCAGGTTGATTGTAGCCCATTGCAACATATCCTCTATTATAGGTGAGTTATTTCCTGGAGGAACATAACTGCAGAGGATGTTGATTCACTTTTTGTTTTTGAGGGAGATAATAGAGCCTAATGTTTTGGAATTTCCAAAATTGGGAAGTGGGGATTTAAGGGGTTGGAGGCTGTGTGTATTTAAATAAGATTGCAACTCTGCCACCCTTTTTGGTATTTCTGTCTTGCCTTAGAATGTTATAACCAGGGGGGAGAATTTCTTCATTTTGAGTGGTGGGTTTTATCTAGGTTTCAGTAATGGTTAGTATATCTGGGGAGTAGTAGACTATGAATGTGTGTAAGTCCTGCAGTTTGTTGGATATACTTCTTGAGTTTAGGTTAATAATAAGTAGGTCTGTTTCCTGTTTGAGGGAGAGAATTTCATAGGTTGGACCTGGGTTTGGGTGTATGTCTCCTGAGATTAGTAGCCATCTTTTGAGGAATAACTTGAGTTTGATGGCATGAGCTAGGTCTGAATGATGTTTAGCTGTTGTTATTCTTTGGGGAGGTAATGTGGTGTGTGGTTTGTGCATATAATAAAATGAGTTACTATTAAATAGTGTGGGGCAGATTATACTGTTTGTATGTGTATGTATATGTGTGTAGGTATGTGTTATGTAGAATGTAGTGTTTAATGGTATGTTTGTATGTATGGATGTGGTGTAGGCTAGAGTAGTGAGAGTTAGTAGTAGTAGTGGTAGTATGCCTTGCATGATTTGCCAGGGATTAGTAGAGGGGATGGATGTATGTAGGAGGGTGTGGTATGAGAATGGGAGTGGCTATGGCACTTGAGGGATGGTGATAGGCTGTAGAAGTAGGGGTATAACTATTAGCAGTATAAGGTTATGAGCACCGGAGGTGGGTGGGAATTGGGGGGAGGGTATGGGGAGCAGAGTGAGCCCAATGGGTGAATGGAGCGGGAAGAGCAGAGAGGAGTGAGAGTCCCACAAGAAACAATCAGTGAGTTGGCCCCTTGGAAATGGAAAAGTTCAACAGCCATATGCTAGGTAAATGAGATTCTCTGGGGTGGGGTAATACACAGCGGTCTAGGGAAGGGAGAGAGGTTAAGACCTAATATACAATATATAGAACTACAAGGGCTAGGGGTGCAACTAAATAGGGCTGGTATATGGGGAACTGTTATCTATAAGTGGGTAATTGCTGCCACCTAGTGGTGAAATCGTACAGTGATACAACTATTCTGTAAGATGCAGGCAGCTAGAATTTATTAAATCAGGGAGGGAGTAAAGGGTGTCTATGGATGGCAGTAGGCTGCTATCATGTTATATCATGGTTACTTGGGCATTAAACACAAACAAACTAAGTGGAAGCAAGTAGATAGTTCTTACTTAAACACAAAGTAACAATAGGTGGAAACCCATAGATAGTTCTACATACACGCTGACTCCTGTTTGAGGGAGAACACGCTACAAACAGTGCTGTGGTTGTTTTGGGTCCAGGCAGTCCAGGGATGATCTTCTTAGAAGGTTATAAAGTCTTTGGTGGTTTACTATAATCTGAGGAGCTAATAACATGGAAGTGGAAATGTGTAAACTGTACTCATATACCACAAGCAAATGTGAAGTATCTAGGAAGTATTTCTAACATAAAATCTGCAATATTGATGTAATGACAATTAATATCAATGACAATACAGCAGATATGCACATAAATAAAACTGGACATACTAGCAAAGGATGTGATAAGGATATAAAGCTGCAGTATAACAGAAGATAATGTAAATGTGATATGCATGTTAATTAAATGTTGACTTCAAATAACAGCAAAGACAGAAGATACATTATGGGATGAACACATATGCTGCACATACTGCAAATGATATGTATATACAAGTGATTTATGTATGCAAGCTGACACCACTGCTGTATTCTCCACCTCAGCATGTATATACAAGAATAAAGGGAGCTTACAGCTGTAATGTCAGGTACATCATAAATGGACATGGTTTTGCAAAGAAATGACAGGAGCACAGTAGGAAAGGGGTTTATCATCTTCAAGCATGTAATAGACAAGCAAGTGTTGCATACTCATATAAATGCTAAATAAAAAATAACACACAACATATATAAGTGACAAATGACAGCTCAGATAGGATGATGTCATGAGTTCAGGTTTTCCACTGCTGATTTGCAAACATCTCAAACATCATGATACCATGCCTGGTCACATGGAATTTCAAGGAACAGTAACATAACAGCAATTCAACAGCAACACAATAGAAAGTGCTGTAACAGAGGACTAATCACAGTTTGTAATAGTCTGGCTGCATGCCATTCAGTAAGAAATATTTTGCGGAATCCCTCATCTGTCATTAATCTGTATAGTGTAATGAAATCAACTGAAATATTAAAGACATATCCATATGAAGACATGCAATACTGACCACAATTATTTTAGGAACTGGTAATGCATGGAAGCAATGAAGGCATAAGAAATATTCACATCATGTCAGATAAGTGCTTCCATCTTCCTAATGAAAGCTTCTTCAGATAAAACCATGTTTGCAAAACTGAGTCCATATATACACCAATCTAAGGAAGGGTTATAGATCACGTTTATGACAAGCCCCCAGTGATGTCATGCTTCCTTTGTAAGGATTTAAACAGGATAGTTAGAAGATTTAAAGGGGCATGCAGGTAAAAAAACTGACATGATTTACAACAAAATTAAAGTTAGTTTATACATGTCCTTTTGATTTTTTACATACTCTATATGACAGGGCAAATTGTTCTAAAATTAAAAATGTAAAGGTGTGGTCAGGGTATTCCGTGGTATGTTTGGAAAGAGCATTGGTATCCTTTTTAGTTCTAATATCATAAGCATGCTCATAAATTCTGTCATGTAGACACCTTTCTGTCTTACCAACATAAAACCCTTCATATTGTTGGCAATGAGCACAATAAATGACTTTAGTAGAATTACAGTTAGAACATTTTTAGGTCTAAACTGGACACCATTAATGACAAATGAATTACCAGTCAAAATATACTTGCAATACATACAGCAGGCACATTTCCCCTTCCCAAAGTGCTTTGATTGTTGTACTGATTTCTTTTCAAATAAAGCTTTGAGGTCTTGTCCCTTCTTATAAACAATGCTTGGAGCCAAGCCTACGTGTTCTCTAATATGTTTGTCATTTGTTGAAATATAACAATTTTTAGTAAGTATACTTCTAATACAGTAGCTGTTCAAATGAAATATTGTAATAAAGGAATTCTTATAATTATCATTCTTGTTAGTGATATGCATCAATGTTTGTGTATCCATAACTGATGGACTAATATGATCTTGTACTGTTGCCCCAAGGATGGGTATGAATTACTTCCTTTCACATTTATTTATGACCTCTATCCTTTGTTCATTAATGCTAGCAACATTTGTTAATAGACAAACAGCTACTGACTGTTTTTTGAGTCTTCTCATGCCTCGGGTGTAGCCCCGCTCCATTCACCCTCGCTAAGCTCGGGCTCTCTTCGCTCTCTGCCCATCCCCCATATCATTTCCTTTATACCTAACCATTAACACCCACTCTGCACCCTACTTCTCCTTTCTGTTCTCCACAAAGACCATAAATAATCCCTCCCCTCTTCCACACTACACTTGCAAACTATTACTTCTCCTTCCACTACCCACATTATTCCTACCCCCCTATTCAAACAACCAACACACTCTCACATATCTACCTGCAAAATAAACCTACTACTTACTCCCCAATCACCAATTTCAGTACTCTAGCACTCAGTACTCTTACCTATCATGCCTTTCTCTACTATCCTTTTTGTTGTACTACCTCCATTACACCTCCTTCACACTCTCACCTCACTTAATATCCAGTTATCTCCTATTCTCAAAGTTACTACAATACCTCATACTAGGGATACCTCATCTCCTTATCATTCATTTTCTCAGACACACGCACACACACACACACACACACACACACACACACACACACACACACACACACACACACACACAGCACCCATCCAAGCAAGAATCATATGCACACCAACATACATATATATTTATATATTTAGACAGCCAAAACTATGTTCATAGTTATAAACACACTCAAACAGCAAGTAAATGTTAGTATATTACCCCACCATTCATACACAAGAAGACAGTCCATTCACAGCACAGCAATACATAGGTGTTTTCATTAGACTCCAAGACATAGTAAAAGTAAAACCACATAGTAGGGACACATATCAGATAAGCAGCAGTTATTAGAAAAGGGAATAAAATGAATGACAGAAATTGAGTAAAATAATAAAAGAAGAGAAAAAAGAAAGAACGGGGGGAAATAAGAAGAAGATGAAGAGAAAAAAGAAAGAAAGAAAAATCACCATTTACCTTGTTAAATTTTCCCAGAAGTAAAACTGTGAGATCAAATATTTAGAGTAAAAATATTTTACTTTTAGATAGCAGGTTTATTTATACTTTACCTTTCTATTGTCTACTTCTTTACCAAGCCATCCATTTTTTGTTGCATGTCTCTTCAGACTTTGTGCAGATCAGTCCATATCCTCTATGTCTGTTAATATGCTTTTCTTTTGAACAGAATCCATAGCTTCCTGCAGTGAACTGATGATCTTTTCACCATCAGACAAATATATTTTTAACCTGGCCATAAATAACACTTGAGCTTTAATGTTGGATTTTTTTAAGGGATTTTATTAAAGGCGCACATTCTTTTCTTCTAGAAATGACAGAGGAGGTATGATCATTATTAAAACGAATGTTCTTTCCATTTATTTTGACAGAAGGATTTGACCAGGTAGATTTTAATACCAAGTCCTTGTCATGGGTGGACAGAAATCTAGACGTGAGGAGTTACCAATAGATAGTGATTTGACAAAGACCGATAGGCTCTCTCAGATCCAAATGAAAGAGAGTCAGGCAGGTTTAATTCTATTGGTAACCACTTGTTTAAAAATTGTACCATATTACTACCCTCTTTTTCTGGCATCCCATAAATTCTTATATAATTCCTCCATGACTTACTCTCTAAATCTTCCACTTTTTCCAATAGTTTATTATTCTGCTTAAGAAGAAATTCATTATGCCTTTCACACTAAGTCAACCTGCCATCAATATCAGTCACTGCATCTTCAATAGAGGAAATTTGTTCAGAGTGTTTTTTAATTACCTCATTCAGAGTGTCCAGTTGTTTACTGCTGTGTTGTTTTATATTATCAATTTTGTTCTCCTGTTTGTCCATTTTGATTGAAAGTTCCTGAATATTTGTAATTATAGATTGTAATTACTTCTTCACCACACTCTCCTGATGTGAGTTCTTCGAGTTACTCATGTTTGTATCACTTATAGAAGAACTTCTTGACAGGAATAATAAAGAAAAACTATACACCAATACTAATTTTTGAAAAATAACAAAAGAAAAGATAATAATCTATCTCTTAAGATGTATTTAAGTAGTTTTCTTCAAAAAAAAAAAAACAGTTCCTGTCAGAATAATAAGAAATAGACTGAGCTAAAATTCTGAGCTGTTAGCTGTTTAGCATCTTAGCCACGCCCTACTGTTGTTGCTTTTTGTTCCTATATTGCTGTGTTATGTTTATTGTTATGCTACAGGGTCTGGCAGCTGTGCCAGTCCACCCATGCACCATAGACAATGAAGATGTGCTCAACCTCTTCCAGCAGACTCCAATTCCAAGGATCAGGAGGGACAGTTGGATGAACACAACAATAAGGGACCAGGACCAGCACTGGCCATCATTTCAGCAGACAGTGGTGATGAACTCCACCTACCAGCCAGATGACCTGAGGGACCAAAAATGAGATGTGGTGATGTACAGATACAGGGCACAAATGCAAGATTTGAGGTGGATGTTCTTTGAGGACATGGCATGAGCCACGCACAACCTATCTGGAAATTGCCAGAGGAGATCATTTATGACATAGGACCACATCAAGGAGGGCCTCTGGAGCATAAGTTTTGTCTATGTGCTCCAATCATGTCATGCTGACTCCATGGTGTATTCCTAGTTGGTAATCTTTCATTACTAAGTGCACTTTTGTGTATACATCCCATACTGCAGTCTTGCTTGTAATGTGCACCTCTTTATGCACACTTCACAATCCGTATGGGGCTGTATTATTTAGCTGGATTATGATGTATCAAAGGAAACAACTTCAAAGACCAATTCACGTAAGGTTCAGGTATGGCACCTTTTATTACTTGCAACAAGGAGACAAAGCATGTGGATACAGGATTTTGTCCAATTTACTAGTAGGCAGTATGCTTCTTTTATACAGTTCTGTGAAATGTTACTTTTCTATGGTTGATGTAGTTAGACACAGCTTTCAGTATTGTTCTATAGAAAATGTTACCTAGATTTCCTGCTGACATGTTCAGATTTGAAACTCACTATGTGTTACATAGAAAATGTTACTTGGATTTCCTGCTGACATGACTGGATTTATGAAAAACATTTGAGAAAAACAACCTGGTCTTGGGGGCTTATTTTTAGCCTACTACAAACTTTCTATTCAATTGTGCAGTTCTAATATATATGTGTCACATTTCAAGATACATTTCTGGCTTAGGTACAAGTAAATGCTGATTACATTTTATATTTTCAAGCAGCCTTTGTTTTCATTATCAGTAGCTTCTGCAGCTGTGTATTTTCTCTTAGCATAAGCAGAAAATCAATAACTCTTTGTTTAAGTCTCATGACATTAGTAGAAATGAAACATCTATTATTATTTTCATGACATTAGCAGAAATCAAATGCTTTCCTGTTAATTTCCAAAGCATAAGCAGATCATGGCTGCACATATTCTTATGACATAACAGGATTGGAATGTCTCAGCAGCTCGTGCAGATTTATGCAGTATGAAATAGAATAAATGTGTTAACCCTTTTTTAAACCTTGAATGCACTAAGCATATTACTAATACATAAGCATATTACTAATACATATTTTTCTGACATTTCCCCCCTTTTAATACTTTTATTCTACTTTCAAAATAAGCATAAACAGTTTTTCTTCCCCTAACCTCTTCCTACTCAGGATTTGCAGTTAAGAGAGTCATTCAGTTTAAACTTATGAAAGCATTTTCAATTTTTCAACAATTCTTCAAGTTCAGCACCTTGGTATAAGGTTTCTGAAACTGACATGTCTATAAAGTCTTTAATCAGTCTTTTCATGCAGGGGATGCAGCAGCAAACACATACCACCAGCAGGATCATTCCTACACAGATGGCAATCAGGATGTTCATTAGGATACTGCCCCAACCCCCAAACAATCTCGGGAAAAAGTCCTTCAATGGATTTGGTCCTGGTTTGGTCATAGTTGACACCTGCTGAATTACCTCAAGGTGATTGTCTGTCTCGTGCTTGTGATCAGGAATATATGAACAGCACTCCTCCTGGATTAAAGCACAAGTACCTCCTCTCACCGCTAGGGTGAAGCCAAGAGCCATGCAGTTTTGAAGCACTACAGTTCTCATGGCATTCAGTTCATCAGTTACCAATTCTAGGGCGGAAAAGGTCACATTACTCATTACTTTGAGAAGTTTAGATAATTTTCTCAGCTCCCAGATCGATTTTATTGCTCCATATGCTGGTAATATGCCTGCCCACGATATAACAGTATCACCCAAGTCCATGTGTGTCAGTCCATCACCCACAGCATGATGGTTTTTCCAGCGTGCATTGATTTGCCCCACTGGATTGACAGGTTTCTTGATGATTTCTCGAACATTCTGAATTTTCCCTTGAGGCAAAGCTGCTGTGTGTTGTATGGCTGGAACCAGGTAGCCCAAAAAACAACTGCCGGACCAATTCTCAGGTAACCACATGTATGTTTTCCTACCACATACAAAATAACAGGCCTCCACTTTGGTAGTAACTTTACTATGAACATACACTTGTCCTGCGTGAAACATTTTTCTGTCAATTATAGACAGTTGCTTGTAGAGAACAGAATTATGTTTTACTTCCTCAATTGTTTTGTGCATCAATTCAAAAAATGAATCATAGTTTGTATTGCAATAAGATCTGGTATTATAATATTTAGTGTAGCATCTATAAGGAACAGTCACATTACAATTGCTCCAACCCACCTGAACCGTATCATTCTTGTAAAAACATACAGTTCCCTTTAGTTGAACAGACAAGTGCAATGCTATTTTATCTTGTGATGTAATACTTAATGTATCATGAATCGGGTTTTCCCAGGTCTCGTTGACTCCTATGGGGACTGAAGTTAACAGTAACCCCCTGTATGCTGTTGGCAAAGCTGTGCAAATCCAGCAATTCGAAACATTGAAGGTCTCAGCATACACATGTTTGATTGCTTGGTAAGTGTTGAAGTTTGGGTGCCACTCTATGTGCAACTCTCCACGTTTACTCAGTTCAATTTGTGTGGCGGGGAAAAGGAATTGCCACAACAAAAAGATTATTGTCACTAGTACAGTTAATATACAATACTTCTGAGGAAATGGTTGTTCTGCATTCCTGCTTTCTCCGACTCTTCTGAGTAGTTTTATTTGGATTTTTCTGGATTCTATCATTTTTGCTTTTGACATGTGATCTTAATCTCTGCCCTAATAGGACCTTCAGCACCGATGGTTTCTTCACTGGGGTTGAGACAGATCAGTCCTATTGATCTGACCCCCCTTTGTAACCAGACTTTGTGCTGAGGGCCCCAATGGAGAGGTAAGATTTTTGTCCAGTTCAAAGTTCTTAACTAGTTTTCAGTGCGTCAGGTGGATCCATGAAGCTTGCTCTGCGATTCTGACTGCAGTGGGTGTTGAAAGAAGCACCTGGTATGGACCTTCCAACTTTGGTAATGGTGACGTCCAATTTTTCTTTTATATGGCCTTTATCCACACCCAGTCCCCTGGGATCACTGCCACTTCCGATGTTTCGGTTTGTTCTTTATCTGAAACAGAATTTCACTGCAACAGATATTTAGAATTCAACAAATGTCTCATATATTCAGCTAGTGTATAGTCAGCTTCTTGGTCTGTGGGCATGCGAAGTTTCCACTGAGGTGTATAATAAGCCCTTCCAAACAGTTTTTCAAAAGGAGTCAATCCTTTTGCAGTCAGAACAGTTCTCATACTTAACAGTGCCAGGGGAAGACAATACACCCAGTTCTTTCCTGTCTCAGCTATTAATTTTCTTAATTTATTCTTTAATATTCCATTATGCCTCTCAACTAGCCCTGCAGATTGCGGATGGTATGCACAATGATTTTTTAAAGAAAAAACAAAATGCTTACTTAACTACTGTATGGTTTGGTTTACAAAGTGTGTACCGTTGTCACTGTAGATCCTTTCCGGAATGTCGAATCTAGGGATGATTTCTTTGACAAGAACTTTTGCTACTGTCGCTGCGTCTGGATTTTTGGTTGGAAAGGCTTCCACCCATCTGGAAAACATATCTACAATGACAAGACAATACTTCTTATTTTCTCATTTGTTCAATTCTATGAAATCCATACAGATAGTGTGAAATGGATATGGTGGTGTAGGGAAACGCCATTGCTTGGGCTTTAACACCCCTTGTGCATGATGTTTGTTACAAATCTGGCACATCAAACAAAATTTTTTAGAGTAGTTTGTAAATCCGTATGTTGTGAACACCTGGTTCACCAGCTGTACTATCCCCCCTGTTGAGACATGGCACTGCCCATGGCTCAACAAAGCTGCATATCTAAACAAATTAGATGGTAGTATCGGTTTCCCTTCTTTAGAGATGTACAGCCCCTTTTCGAGATTTGCTCCTCGTTTTACCCATCTTTGTTTTTGAGCTTGCGTAGTGAGTGTCTGCATTGTCTTTAACATTTCTAAGTCTAAAATCTCAGAGGGTTGTAGTTCCTCATTTAAAAGAAATACTTCTGAAGCTGCTTGTTTTGCAGTTGTATCAGCTCTCGCATTACCTTTTGAAATCCTATCTTGTTGCTTGGTATGAGCTGTGCATTTACAAATAGCTACTTTCTGAGGTAACTGAATAGATTCTAAAAGATCTAAAATAAACTGTGAATGATTGATAGGTTTGCCAGTAGATGTTATCATTCCTCAGTTTTTCCACTGTTGCGCAAAAACATGTACAGTAGAAAAAGCATATTGGCTGTCAGTAAAAATGTTTACACTTTTACCCTTTGCTAAGGTACATGCCCATGTCAAGGCAATCAATTCTGCTGCCTGTGTAGATAAGTTGTGTGGTAAAGGTTTTGCTTCTATAATCTCAGTGTCAGAAACTACTGCATATCCTACTAGGTTCTGTCCTGCAGGACCCCTTTTGCACGAACCATCCACGTAGTATGTCACCTCGGCATCATTCAAGGGGACATCCATGAGATCTTTTCTAGGTAATGTCTTTTGCTCAATTACCTGCAGGCAGCAGTGTGGTGTGCTATCTGCAGGGGTTGGGAGCAAGGTAGAAGGGTTCAAAGTCGTGCATCATTCAATTGTCATGTGAGGTTGGCTCAACAATATAGTCATACAGAAAAGATGCCTAGCAGAGGAAAGATATGCTAACTTCTCTTGCAGTAAAATAATCGCAACTGCATGAGGCACTCTCAGAGTGAGGTGGTGGAATAAAACTACTGAGGCCAAAGCCTGTACTGCCATTGAAGCTGCAACTACTGCTCGTACACAGTGGAGTAAGGACTGTGCCACTGGGTCTAGTTGTGATGAATAGTAAGCAATGGGGCGTTGCATGTCCCCATGTTGTTGTGTTAACACTGATGTCATATAACCTTGCTTACAATCTACAGTTTGGAAAAAACGTTTATGGTAGTTTGGTAATCCCAGAACTAATGAGGACGCTATTAACTGTTTCAGTTTGCAGAAAGCAGATTCTGCCTCCGGTGTCCATTGTAACAAATCCTGTGCTGCCATAGGCTTTTTATATATCAGGTCAGTTAGAGGTGCAGATTCCAAGGCATAGTTTGGAATCCAGCACCGGCAAAAATTAGTTGTACCCAGGAAGGGCATCATTTCCTTCTTGGTAGTGGGTTTTGATGCTTGCAAAATTGCTACTTTTCTGCCCTCATCTAATGTTCTACCTTCCTTGGATATTACATATCCTAGGTATTTGACTTGTTTTTTTCCAAAGCTGCAGTTTATTTTTATTTACCTTATGTCCTTCAGTGGCTAAGAATCATAATAGCGCTATGGTATCTTCTTTACAATCTTGCTGGGTGGGGGTCGCCAGCAAGATGTCATCAGCATAAAGTAAAATCTGGCTGCCTCTTGGTGGAGTAAATCCCACCAAGTTGCTTGCCATTTCTTGTGAGAATATTGTTGGACTTTCACAATATCCCTGTGGTAGTCACGTATATGTATACCTTTTCCCCTGAAATGTGAATGCAAACCAATACTGGCTGTCAGGGTGTATTGGTATTGAAAAGAACACATTGCTGATATCTACCACAAAAAAATACTTCTGTTGAGGTTTTAAATCATTCAACAGTGTGTGTGGGTCTGGCACTGTAGGTGCCCTTGGTATTACTGCGTCATTTACAGCTTGTAAATCTTGGACCATACGCCATTCTCCATTTGCTTTTTTAACAGGAAATAAGGGTGTGTTACATGGTGAATCGGGAGATTCCACCAGCACCCCTTCCTTAAGTAAAGTTGCTATGATACGTTTGATTCCTGCCTCTGCATCTTTTCTTAAGGGATACTGTCTTTTTTGTGGTCTAAATGCTGACTTTGGTGTGATAGTAACTGGTCCCGCTGTACGAATAAGTCCTACATCTGACTTTCCTGTTGACCAGAGAGTTTCTGGTATATTCTGTAAGGCATTCTCTTTCTCCTTTAATAGGAGTGCTAATCAGCTGTCCTTGCTAGACTGCAAGTGAACGGCTGGGTGGGTGTGAGTTATCCAATTCAACTTCTGTACTTGTATTCCGTTCTGACAGTTCTAATTCTGTCTGTTTCTCCCATCTTGTGACTTTTTCTCCTCGGTCTTCCCAGTCTATGTTTTTGTCCTTGGTTAAGCTAACATGTGGTAGTCGATTAGATTTATAAAGTGCAAAAAATTCCTGGGGCAATGAACAGCAGGCTACACTGTTCCCTTCCATGTCCCAGTACAGATTATGTAATATCAGTCTGTTTGCATGATTTTTAAACAATTCTTGCTCCTATTCCTTATCAGGTCCTGGTGTGTTACAATAATACAGGGTACAGTGCAACAGGTATTGTTTATCAATGTCAAGGGAGAGGAACTTGCTGATGGCTACATTAATTAATTCTTCAGTCACAGTCCCTGGGCCAGTTGTAACCAAGTCTTGGCTGTACCAATAAAACATTTCACCCTCCGATTGCACTGCAAAGGTATTAATTTGTCGCTGTGCTTCCATACCCTGCATGGTTGAGACTACTGCTATACCAAATAGCTGCATAAGGTCTCTGCCCAAGAGGTTTACTGGGCATTTTGCAGAAACGACAATTTTGCTTTTCTGAGTCAGTCCTGAAACAGGATCAGTTATTGCAATATTACGGGAGAGGGGCTCCCGATACAGCTGTCCATTAGCTGCTTTTACCAATATGTAATCAGGTGACTCTGAGTTTTCTGGCAGTTTGGAGGGATGTATCAGGGTTCGTGATGCCCCTGAGTCATACAAGAATTTAACCTCCCGCCTTTCGGCATGCCTAGCATATTCAAGTAATGACTGTAACCTGCTTGTACGATGATCTACCATGTGTTTTGTAATAAAACTGCTTATGGGTGCAATACTGCCTTTTAAAAATGCATTATTTAACTGCTGTTCATATGGGGAATCGTGTGTTTGATCTTCAGGAACCTGTATTCCACAGTGGTTATTAAAACATTCTAATAATCTGGCATAATACCAGTCAATAGTTTCACCTTCTTGTTGGATGCATTGATTAATGCAAGTCCAGTCTGCCCTAGGCTTCCATTTTTCAGAGATGCGGTCTGTAAGACCTTTTACTCTGTTGTCTAATTCTGCACTGCTATGTGGGAGGGGTCACAGGGATTCCAGTTGCCACTAATCATGTGCCAATCTGGCCCCACAATTTGTCTAACTACTTTTTCTACCTCTTCTCCATTTAAGTTATAACTCAGCCTCATTCTTTGTAAATCTTCTGAGAACTTTCTAAAATTAACTTTTGGATGGGGAATTCCCTCAGTGTCTTTCCGGATATCTTCCGGAGTCCAGGGTCTATACACTAAAATAGTTGGGTCCTGACCGTCTTGTCCTGCCTGAGGATTAGGTACTTCTATAAGTGGGCATATTTCTTCTTCACTCATAAATCGTGAATTCTTAACCATTTGATATAACTCAATGCCTTCATTTGAGTTACCTGCCCGTGTTCGAGACCTGGTCCCAATGGGATCTCTAATAAATGGTTTTACTTTTGCAATGTCTCTATTTTCAGTGACAACAGGATATCGTGGGGGTGGACTAACCTGTTCACTTGCTTCATATTCTGTTAAGGGAGGAGGAGGGGCTGATGCTATTACTAAGTTATTGTCCTCCTTATCTAAAAACATTGTTTTTGAATTGTTTTTTTGTTCCCTATGGTTTACTTCCTCAATCCACCTGTGTGCCTGAGGAATTCCTTATTGGCGTTGCTTTTTTACTCGACCTTTGGAATCAGTTTTGAGTTGTTTAATAAGTTTGATAAGCAAAGATTTTTCTAATTTTCCGTCGAATCCGTACTTATTACCCATTTTGAATAATATTTAATATTGTCAGCACGCTGCGATTGTATGTATTTTGTGTCTTCGGTTAACGGTGGACTTTGGGGTCTTTTTGTGCAATTATTACCCATTTTGCTCTACCCTTTTTATCGTTACGTTTTCTTATTTTTAACGTGGTACCACAGATTTTGTTATAGTCTCTTCAGAATGACTGCCTACCTATTCTGTTTCTCCTGATCTATGACAAGATTACTGAATCTTTTATGTCCCTGACTTGTAAAAATACAGTCTTGATGAAAACAATACAAATCTTGTCCCTGATCTAAAACAGAAAAAAGTAGAGTCACCTTACCTGGGCCTACGTGATTGATCACCTGGTTCATGGAGACCCATCCTTCAGTCGCAGATCAGAAAGTGTCTGGCCTCTTTTGTACGACAATTCAGTTGGAGGGCTTTTCAGATAAGAAGAACCGATTTGGTTTCTTCCCTTACGGTTTCAACCACCCGGCCCGTCTGATCCGAGGTGAAGTGAGGGTTCCGGCTCGAAGGACCAATCTGTCAAAGGAAAAAACTTCAAAGACCAATTCACGTAAGGTTCAGGTATGGCACCTTTTATTACTTGCAGCAAGGAGACAAAACATGTGGATACAGGATTTTATCCAATTTACTAGTAGGCAGTATGCTTCTTTTGTACAGTTCTATGAAATGTTACTTTTCTATGGTTGACGTAGTTAGACACAGCTTTCTGTATTGTTCTACAGAAAATGTTACCTAGATTTCCTGCTGACATGTTCAGATTTGAAACTCACTATGTGTTACATAGAAAATGTTACTTGGATTTCCTACTGACATGACTGGATTTATGAAAAACATTTGAGAAAAACAACCTGGCCTTGGGGTTTTATTTTTAGCCCATACAAACTTTCTATTCTTCAATTGTGCAGTTCTAATATATATGTGTTACATTTCAAGATACATTTCTAGCTTAGGTACAAGTAATGCTGACTACGGTTTATATTTTCAAGCAGCCTTTGTTTTCATTATCAATAGCTTCAGCAGTTATGTACTTTTCTCATAGCATAAGCAGAAAATCAATAACTCTTTGTTTAAATCTCATGACATTAGTAGAAATGAAACATCTATTATTATTTTTATGACATTAGCAGAAATCAAATGCTTTCCTGTTAATTTCCAAAGCATAAGCAGATCATAGCTGCACATATGTTTATGACATAACAGGATTGGAATGTCTCAGCAGCTCGTGCAGATTTATGCAGTGTGAAATAGAATAAATGTGTTAACCCTTTTTTAAACCTTGAATGCACTAAGCATATTACTAATACATATTTTTCTGACATGATGCATGTTAGGATACATCACTACCATTATCCCCATCATGTCACATTAGCTTTATATGCTGTCATTTATGCTGGCAACGTAAGGACAAGCAGGTAAATTATTCCATCACTTTGCATGTGGCCTGCCTCATCTGCATTCACTGGACCATGCAGTTGTTATTTCTGATCCAGGATGACATTGTATGTGACAGATAGGTATGTTGCAGTTTGCATTCTGCCAGTGTCATACATACTTTCCTATTAAAGTGCTCATGTGACTACATGAAAAGGGGATGACATTTAACACATCTGGCACGTTACACCCACTAAGTTTTATGACATTCCACACATGTAACACTGTAATGCCATTCTCCCGTGAATATGTGCACATGGTTGATACATGTGCATATGTTGCACACATTGTTGTTGCAATATTAGTATTTTGCATGTCTTTTTGTGGTGTTTTTTACTTCCAGCAATTAAAACACCTGGCTATTCTGACCCTTCCTCTCACAAAGCCTTATCACCAGGGCAGAACTCACCATAAAACCCTTATGATTTGACTGCAAGAATGGTCATCCATCTGTGAAGACTAAATAAAACATTTTTTTTCTAAAAACTGCACCAGTTGCCTTATTCCTGTGGAGAGGAGGGGTGGATAAGCCATTTATGGTCAGCTGTGGATCCGATTTGCTTGCATCCCTATTGATGACTTCCAATAGGAAGCCTAGTATGAGTTTAAAATGTGCATGTGATAGCTTACTTATTTTATTTTATTTGTTAAAATAGTAATCTCAGTCTTACATATTATCTGCGCAGAGTAATCCTGGGATTTCACAAGGCTTACTGCTTAACAGAAACCTTTATTTCATGGGTTTACACATGGGTTTGCACATTGTACTATGTCTGAGTGATTTAGAGACTGATATCATACCACTTTTTTTCTGCTGGAAGTGATTATAGTGCAGGGTCTGGTCTCACTGGTGAAGTCACATGCAAATGCAGCAGTCTGGGGTAGGGGCTTAAGCAAATTACCCATATGTTCATCTCAGAAAAGTGAAGCACTCTAGCAAGCTATTTTTTTCACTAGGCAGATGTGAACACCATCTTTTGACAGAGTTCACCCAATCTCCCTCACCTGTCCTCTTACTGCAGCCAAATTACATCTACCCAGACTTGCCTGGTACATAGGAGTACTTGTGCTGATCCCTCTCATTAGAAAGAGTGATGTATATCATCAGCTTCTCACTAACATCCCTTCCCAGATGGCTTCTTCAGCACCCTTGCCTGTTATTTAAACATAGGTCAGCTAAGGGGAAACTCAGGGTTCTATCTCTCTCTGTGTCTAATGTGCCTTATTCAATTAAAGTTTCAAATTTTTAATTTATTGTTGAATTTCTTTGCTGCCATGAACTACCATGTCTGACATTTTGGTAAATGCAAGAAGCATTCATGGAAGTGTTAAATAGGATTGTGTGCTACAGCAGTAACATATTTCCCTGTACTACAATAAATCAGTAGAAAAAGTGATTACCTAATGAATATGAAAAACAAAAACTATGCTCTCACTATGTTAAAGGTAGTTTTTCATGTTGTTCTGCTAAGTATGCTCATATATATAAATTTATTGTATACAATTGAGAAGCATAATAAAGTGTGACATTTCTTTTGAAAACTATCAGTTAACACCATGCCCACAGATAAAAATACTGAACGTCTATGGATCTAATTTAGACTGATAATTAAAATTAACCTTCACAAATTAATTTTACCTTAATCACAGTATCATTATAGCCTAGAGGTCAATGCAATAAGTTTTAAGTGTCTGGTGCACCACAGAATTTAATTTAATCAACCTCTAGTTTTCTGCATGTATATCATGTTATCAAAAGATGAAAATAGTGAACGTTGTTTCATTGAACCTAAAATATCTAAATCGCATAATATCGAACATTCAGAACAGCAAATTGTTTCCTTGGGAAAAAATTTGCTATTCCGAAACACATACACACAACACAAGCACACCTAAAAACATCAATACATACACATACCCTTATAATCCTACAACTAACCCTACACTAAACTATACATACACTACTATCTATCCACTTAACCTTAACCCAAACCCTAACCCTAAGGTTCGTCACTATCGCACACTCACCTAACCTGCGCCCTAACTCTAACTCACTTAACCCACCCCTAAACCTAATTCATCTAACCCGCGCCCTAACCCTAACTCACCTAACCCGCACCCTAACCCTAACTTACCTAACCTGCACCCCAATCCTAACAACCACACAATTGCACACTTACCTGAACCCAACCCGTAAATCTCCACCACAGAGCTGAAAATAGCAAAGCCACAGAACAGGCCAACTGAATTCTTTCCCTAGGAAAGAATTCAGTGTTCTGCAGCTTTGCTCTTTTTAGCGTTCCATCAAAACAGGTCGATATTAGAACATTTGAAGTTTTAAAACTTCGATGTTTTGATATAGACCCTAGTTTTCTCCAAGTCAGTAGTCTTAGGGTACCACCGAAAAGAGGGTGGATTACCTTAGCCTGAGTGAACAAAGAAAGAAACAGTGTCACATACTATGTTAAAATTGTAGGCTGTATTTCACAATGTCATGATCTAATTTACACCAATGTGTACATCCTGGGGAAGGAAATTAAAATCACCAATAAGGTCATTTCTGTGATTCAAACCATGATTGCGTGCATTTCTATCATGTGTCAGATAGCAATTGTTCAACTTATTACTAATCTCTAAGTAATCAACATTAGAAGCAGCATGTCACAAGTCTGAAAACATAAATTTGATCTTAGAAGAAACTTCAGAAGTGAGTGCTGCATTTGAGGGATTTATTGATCACAGGTTGTGCTTCAATAAACCACTTTGTATGTGATTTTCTGTCTTATAAAGGATGCATAAGTTCTGGATGAGGTTACAAAACACTGGTCATTACTGACTACAAACATAGTTTTGCAGATCCTTATTTTAATGTTTCTAGAACTCAGTAAAGTATATACTTGCTCAGGTCAATGTTTGGAGGGAGGTTTAGAGCAAGAACAAATATTCTGTGCTTATATTTTAAGTCATCATGCAATAAAAAATGTAAAGTATTTTTTTTTTTGCTGACATCGAATTGCAACTATTAAAACATGGTTGTGATGTATTTACTGTGTTATGGACCAGCTCTGCTGTAGCCCCTTCTAGAGATTCACATATCTTTTTTTGACATTACAACCAGAGGTATTCAAATATTAAACACACAAGCTAATAACATTTTTTTTAGAAGGTGGGCAGTTTAGAACTGGCTTCCATGAAATCAACATGTTTGTAGAAGTATGGCTTACTTGTAAGCTGGGCTGCCTGTGGGCAAGTCACACAGCACACTGTTCAGGAGGCTTAATCAATCACACCTTTCATTCAGCAGCTGTGTTCCAGTGGTCGGCTCAAAGGAAGTAACTACAACATTTCATTCTGGTCATTTTATCATAGAGCTGTCCACCAACAACCAAAGGTAACCTAGTTTGAATTTTGGATCTAATTCTACTCAAATACTCTGACAATAACTTGGATACTGTGTTGATTCAATAAGGCTAATTATGAGTTCTCTGTATTTTCAATGCAATAATATCTCACAATATTTCCTTGTAGGAATTCTGTCCCTGCAAGTTTTGAATGATAGATATCCTCTATTAAATCTGAATCTCAAAACTGTTTTTCAGACTTGGGGATAGCACATAGTAAAAAAGAAGTTTGTTTAACGAGAACAGACTTCAACCATCCTCAGAGGAGGAAACTTAGATTGATGTAGGTGTATAAAAAAACAAATGTAGGACCAAGAAGGATCTCCACAGCTCAGTGGACACTCCAGTGCCAGTCCCAGAGGTCATTCAAGATGTGGAAGGTAATGACAAGGTTGCTGGGTCAGGGATACCCTTGTCTGTAAGAGTGCAATCAGTAGATAAGGACTTAAAAGAATTTTTAGATTTGTTGCCTGATGAGGTGGGTCTAGGATTTTTTTTTATGGATTTGGAGAGGAACTTTGGAGCCACACCACCCATAGTCACTAGCACAGACCTTGAATACCCCTCCCTTTATCGTGGATGGCAGGCCAAATGGCTTTGACCTCAATTTAGGTCAGGTTCTAGCCCCTATGACCATGGGTATCTGTACTAGGCCTGACCTTCTGGAGTCACACATAACTGCACATGTCCCATTGAATATCAAAGAGAAAGCCATTTGCTGGTATTTCATAAACATCTTTGATTTAGTCAGCATGGAAGGTATTCAGAGAATTCTTGAGGTTGGCAACTCACTGTCTAATGAAGCTACAGCCAAGCCAGTAACCACAAACTGGGACAATTTGGTTCTGGGTTTTGCAGTCTAAATGGCCAGTCTCATTGAAAAACATCTGAACCAAGCCTTCCTGCTCTTAGCTTGCTTTCTTTCCATTAGGGAAGCCCATCACATCTGTGGAGGGTTGGCCTAGTCTTGGTATGACCAAAGGTTCAAAACATTTAAGGTTACAGACAAGACATTTAGATGGGATCAGTGCCACCCAAATGTTTGGCTCAGTGCTGTGCTAGATAAACCTAAATCACTGGGCAATGACTTTTTAATTGACAACCAACTTTTATGGGGCATTCAAAATTGGGAAATGTTCATGGCCAACATGCAGGTTCACCCATCTTTGCTCTCTCTGTGGTAAGACTCACCCTTCATCTAGATGTTGGTTGAAATCAGGTCAACCCACTCCAAACTCTAACACCCCTTTAAGTTATAAAGATCCCAAACTGACACATACCAAAGAGGCAATTATTCACAGGGTCAGTTATGACCTCAGACCATCACATTAGCCAGTCAGAGTAGATAAACTTGCCACCATACTTTCAGAAAATTCCAATAAGAAGGCAGCTTCCTTTTTCTTCAGAGGTTTTTCCTCAGGTTTCGCCTTCGGGTCCTTAGTGATCCCGAATTGCAAGGTAGTTAAGAATTTGTCATTCATCAAAGGTACTGAACATGAAACTGTTAAGTTAAATGAGAAGGAGACATTAGCAGGAAGAATCATCAGCCCATTTTTTCACCCTCTTTAGCTCGCCTAAAAATATTCCAGTAGTCTTGGTCTTGAAGAAGAAAGAAAGGGGAATTCCATTTAATTCATCATCTCTCTCATGCAGCTGATCTTTCTGTCAATGATTTTATGGTTCATAGATTAATACTAAGATAACTGTCTTTGTGGGTCATTTTAAGCGTAGCTAATCACTCCATGCAAGAATCAAACCCTGCACTTTATGTCTGTAAGGTAAACACCTTAACCATTATGCCAACCTTCTGGCAATCTAGAGTACACCATCAGGCTGCACAGGCCATCAAGGAATTTTCAGATCCATGGTTGTACAAACTAGCTATCCAGTCTGCTTTGCCCCTTGCTCCCATCAGAGAAGATGATTAGCCTTTATTGGGACTTATTTTGACTGGAAATTATATTTTTGTCACAACCATGTCCATGGGTTGCTCCCTGGCTTGTGCAGGTTTTGAAATATTCAGTTCTGCATTACATCAATGTTGGCATCAAAGGGGCCCAACACAAACTGCCATTCATTACTTAGATGATTACCTGTTAATAGGTAAAAAGAGGTTGGGGCCCAACAGGTATTTCAATTTACATTGAACTTTGCAGTGAGTTGAGAGTTCCCTTTGGCTGAGGAAAAGCTGAAAGGCACCTCCCTGGCCATTAAATTTCTGGGCCTTCTTACTAATATTTCAACTTCTGCTTTCAGGCGTCCTGCTGACAAATTGCACCAACTCAGGTTATCAATTCACAAGTTTTTGGAGTGCAGAAAGTTTGACTTGGGTAAGTTATGCAATTGCATACATTACTAAGTTTTGCTTCCAGAACTGTTGCCTCTGCCAGGACATTTCACATATCCTTATCCAAACTACTGAAGGACAACAAGCATAAGCCACCACAGGAAAAGATTTACTGGCTTGATTAATAAGGACCTCCATCTTTGGAGCACCTTCTTGCTCAAGGGCAAAGCCCTTAGGTTTCCTCAGTTGAGATGCAGATTTTTCACCATTGCTGCCATAGGCATAAGAATGGATGCCCATTTCCAGAGAAGGTGATTCACAGCAAAGTGGCCCATCTCATGGTCTGAGTAAAAAAGGAAAGGAGAAAAACATTACTCTTTTTGAAATTTTTTCCATTTGTGTAGCCACTTTGATTTAGAAAGAACATTTTTGTAACAGCAAGATTTCTTTTTACTCTGACAAACTGGCAGTAGTCCAAGCTCTTAAGAGGTCAATGAAATCTAGGAGAGTTCATTCCATGATTAGGTTGCTAATTCTGCTAAGTTTACACATTTATCTGTGCTGTTCAAGCCATCATGTACCAGGAAGAGACAATAGCATAGCTGACATAGGTTCCACCAGCTGGCTCCAGATGTGGCTCCCTACAAAAGACCCATTCTTCCAGAAGATTGGCTCATTGGAAAAGCCTGACTATGACACTGTTATCCAAATCTTGGTATCTGAATGCCAAAAGGGTGTATTCCTTGTTATAACATGTCTACAGTCTTTTCTACAATGACTTTCCTCAACCCGTCAGACACTGGAATTTTATTTTTGTAATTTATAGTAGGTGTTTATTGAATGATGCACATAACGCTTTACTCATACACCTAACAGTCCTAGGTTTGCTGGCCCAGTTTTTGAGGCTTCCCAATATTTCCAGTCACTGGATCAATATCAGAATGGTGAACAGTTGGGGAAAAACATAAATGCTGCCTGTGATCCCAACCAGGAAACCTATTGGCCATCACTTTTTAGGGCACATTGTTAAAGGGCATTATTAATCAGCTGTGGATTTTTACTTCTTCATCCTTTGGGTCATCTTGTCTACCTGGTTGTATACTGAGGCCTTTACAGCCATTGAGCTGCTTTATCCATTTTGTTGGAATGGTGTTTTTATTGGCAAGGAATTTTAATCTAGCTAGTGAAGTCCAAAATGGACCAGCTCAGCAAAAGACAACAAATTTGGTTGTATAAGGCCAGTTCTTATGTCTCCTGTCCAGTCCACTGGGCCACCCTCCTGTGCAGGTTAGTATTCCAAACTTCTTCACCTGGCCCTATTTTCTGATTTAAGTCAGGTCATTCTATTACTGTAGCAGACATCAATACAACCCTTATAAAAGCCTGTATATATGTCAAAGCATGTCCACACATGGATATTCCTCACATTCATCCCACATAGGCCAAACCTCTGATTTGGTAGAGCAGGATCATTCACCCAGAGTCCTAAAGAGGACTGGGAGGTGGTCATCTGACATCTTTCTCTCTTAGATTAACCTTTTCCTATTATCTTACTTTACAGGAAAGAAAGAGCTGTGGCTTTGGGTACACTCTTTAATCCAAAGTGAAGACAGGCAAGAGATGATCTATCTGACAAGGCAGACTTGTTCCTTGGATCAGAATCTGTAGGTAATCCACTGGCTTAGCATCCAAGATTTGATATATTTCCACGTTTGGGATATCTGGTGTCAGCTAACTTTTAAATCAGAATTGCTGACTGCCTTGGTCATCCATCTTCGGGCAATGACTTAACCATAGTTTATTTATTTATGTATTTATTTATTTATTTATTGACATTTGTTAACCGGGTTGGTCCAGCTGAGCTTGTGGCCCATTTTCAGTGGAGACCCGAGGAGAAAAGCTCCAAAAAAAATCACAAACAGTTTACAGAGAATCAAGCGTCTGAGTCAAAAATATGGTCAAAATCAGTCATACAAGAATGTTAGAGAGACTGTCTGAAAGTTCTGAATAAGGTCTTGGTAGCTAGAATTTTATCTGATCTTTACAGGCTGCACAGTCTTCATCTGGACTTGGTTTTAATTTGGTCTGCTATCCTACCCAGATTTCACTGAAGGGGTGCCATATGAAGTTCATCCATCGAAATATCTGGGTGCTTTATTAAACATTGAGTTGGTCTGGAAGCCTAAGACACTGAATACCAGACTATAGAGTACAATGATTTAACAAAGGCAGACAGAGACTTTTAGGATGCAGATGGAATCCACTTGAATGGACTCCGCTTTGACTAGGTGAGTTTGCAATTTACAGCATCCTTAAATGATTGTTTTAGTTAAACCAGATACTATTACTGCTGTTAGTTTTTGGTTAAGTCATTTACACTTCATCTTTGGGTAGTGTGGGTTTAGAGAACTTGTGATGGGGGAACAGAAGCTGTAGGTATGCTGGTGGGTGGTTGCCTCACAGCTTAACCTCGTTGAGTTGCCCATTACATATCCATGACCTTTTGTTGATTTGACAGGTCAGGATGACTGAAGAGGCTGGGCTCAAAGCAACTTATTATGAATAACATAGTTACAAACCCAGAATTTATCTCATTTCTGATACAGCTCTAGAGAACAAACATGGCTTAGCCATAAACTGGATTGCCCATGAGTGAGTCATACAGAGGCAAAGCAGGAGGCTTAATCAAGCCCTCATTTCTATAAGAAGCTGCTTTACAGTTGTCAGTTTGAAAGAACCCTCCCATTCCCTCTTAAGGGCAGTGGCCTTGTGGCTTAACCTCCTTGTGTTCCCCATTACACTTTATCAGACTCTTGATTTTTTGACAAGTCAGTATGACCAAAGAGGCTTGGTTCAAGGCAATTTATGTATGGCCTGAGAGTTGAGCCCTGAGTCTTGGTTACTATTGCATGTCTGAGTGGGCTTGGGGGTTTTCACACCTGGACTCTAACTTGGAGGAACATGGCTGGTAACACCAACTGGTTGGTGTAGTCATTTCATATTATAGTTTTATGTTGGTTGGACACTGTTGTTCTTTGGTTGATTTTCATATGAATAAAAATGGTCACAAATGCAGCATTGGTATCCTTTCTGACTCATCTCTGGAATATAAGCACCAATGTTTCCTAGGTTTAGCTGTCAGTTTCTGAAAATGCAGATGTACTGGCTGAGACACTGAGAAAAAGTTATCTGTGACACTGCTTTTCTCACTGCAATGATACTTTGGGATTGCTGGTATATGTCTTTTCTTTGGCAGACTGAATCAAACAATACATTCCAAAACATACAAGGTTGGTATTGTGCAGGATTTACATTTCAAGGCATGTGCTAGAAATAGTCATACACCCAAGCCATTCTTTTTCACATGTTCTGTGATTAAGGAACGCATCTTGGCAGCTTATTGTATGAGCTGGACTTGCACTGTCCAGTTCTGTACCTTTTTCTATTGCTATCTAGCAGAAAAACAGAGGGCAACCAAGTCATTGTGCCATTCAACTGAGGTGTAATGGGAGAAGGATGGAACCGTAAACAAGGAGAAGACAGATGGTGCAGATGAAACAAAAACAGTAACAATATAAAGTGAGTCTATAGATTAGATGAGTCAAAAGCAATATTGCTAAAAGCTTAGTAAGTAAAAGGACTGAATTGTAGTTACTGATGGTAACAATGAAGTAGATATAACAGGGGAGATGTAAAAGGAATTCTTAGCTTTCAGCTTAACATCCATCAATCCACTTGTTCGTCTTTCCTCAAACATTAACTAAAGTACCAAAATGAATCAGGTTTTCATGCTGGCCACTCTAGCAAGGCCTACATATGTCCACCAACAATGTCCGGTTCTAATCACTAGAATGTATTCTTAATAAGAAAAAGCATTATTATTGTATTAGTTAATACTTAGTACATTAAAAAATATTTGGAAGCTTTGATTGGAATTCATTCATCAGGTATAATGAGAATTATTGAATTATGTCTTAAATCATGTTAAATGGATTTATTCAAAAGACATGACAATTACCAAACCACAGCTCTAACTACATAATTTATATGTGTTTTATAAAATGACAGATGTGAAGACTGAAGGCAGATGATCACTGCTTGTGGCAAAAAGACAACTGTACTCTTCTATCTGTCTCAGTGTGTAGTACTGAGTTTGAACTATATTGTAATGCAAATACATGTCATATTAAGTAGGATAGTAGCCTTGTGTAGTAACCATGGCAACCTATTAAGCTGGTGTGAATATACTCGTTGAAGTATTCTCTTCATATACATGTAAACATCATCATACTCTTCATCATGGTTATCAGCCCCAATATTTTAACATTAAGGGAATTACACTGGCAGCTTAATTTGTATGTCAGTTTGACATCAAGTCAGAATGAACACCTTAATATCAAGTTTATTTAAAAAACAGAGCTTTGAAATGACTCACCAGTACTTTCTGTTGTTGATACATTGTGGCCAAATTTTAATTCATTGCTGAATGTCATATATCTTTTTAAGAAGTTATTTAATGAGCCTTTTTGTTTCTGTGTGGTATTTCTGAAGACATTTGAATATCTTAAATTACAAAAGCACTAATACATACCACCTGGTGTAGTTTCTTTAATTTGCTTTTTACTTGTTTTTATTATTCACTTCAGGAATAACTGTTCAGTATCTCTCATTTATATTTGGATTAAGGTTTTTGAAGAAATTAGAGCATGAATATGTCCAACCTGACTTGACTCACTCTGCTTACACATTCAATTAAGATGAGCTGTGCCTTGAAACAGGAAATCTGAACAACATGGTCCGCAATTTTCACTTTCCCAAAACAAAGAGACCAGATTCGGTTGATACAGTTATTTCTTCAGAGAAATGAGTACACAGTGGTTCCCTTTAATACTCCACTAGGTTCACAGGATTCATTTGGTCCACATGTTTTGGGACAAAACAATTTTTGTGGAAGAAAGATCTAGGAATGTTGACATAGGAGGGTTAAAGGCCATAAATACAACTGTGGAAGTTCTATCAAACCCTTCACAGTTAGCAAATAGCTTGTCTGTGAGTATGCACAGTAACAGAACTGAAATTTTCTTTTTTTCTCAATTGTTTTTATTGAAAATTTCAACAACAACCCATTAATATATGATAATAGAAATATTATAAAACAAATATACATATCTGAGAGAACAATAATAAACAACTAAAATAACTATTTACAATGCTGTCTACTATAAAACAAAGCTTTTTAAACAGAAAAAGAAATGTGATGAGTAGTTGTTAATTATTAAAGTATGTTTATCCAGCAGTTTTTTGAATTTCAACCATATATTATATGAAGTGGAAAACTGATATTTTCTTAAAGGAATTTTAGGAAAAGCTGTTTAAGTTTCATGGACTTGTTTTGGACAATTTATTATATCATTCTTGAAACTGAAGTGTATTTCTTGTAGCTTGAAGGTATTCTAAGGAGTTGGAAACTTTATTCAATAAAACTGGCTTGGGGCTTATTAAAATCTTAATGAGAAACAATGCTATTAAGCTTGCAGCCCTTTAAAAAGAGATCAAACAGTCATGAAAAAATAAAATCCATCACCAATATTTGGTTATGATTTCTAGATATTACTTGACTTTCGACAGATCACTGAAGCATAACTCTCAAGTGTACCTCATTATGAGAAGCATTCCTCATTTGGGGGGTCTTAAAAATTCATGTTCCTCAAACTTTTACATTGAAAGGGGTTGTCGCACACTCAGTGGTAGCAATTTTTTAAACTGATATACATGGTAAATAGAGCTGAATCATATTACTTCATTAAAAGAACTATTATATAAGTAAAAATATCATATTTAACTATCCTGTGAGCTTCCCAGTTAAAGCTGTTAGCAAACTGTTAAAGTGTTCCACACTTTGCCCATTTGTTCCACATTATGAGAGGTAGATGACCAATGGACCAACAATGAGGACACTCCTCATCCATCAAGAGAACATCAGAATTCCTTGGTTCTGATTCACAAAAGAAGAGGAAGATGGAGCTTCATGAGAACAAGACACAGTACAGTGGTATCAAACATGTTGAATAGTGTTGGATCTAGATTATACAACCTGAGCAACATTACACCCAACCACAAGAAGAGCATCGTTTTAAAGGCAGAACTTTTATTCCTTCTGCTCATGATTCCCTTACAAGAACATTGACTAAGTTTAAGCTAATAGCTTATGAGATTAATAAGTGTGGTATTCATAGTCATTATGCAAATGTGTAATTGCAATCTGTGCTTTCCATATGTTAGTATAACCAAGGAGCAATTAATAGTCTATTTGCATTCATACACAATGGCCTTGAATAAACTTATATAAATGAAGGATTAATGATATTCTAATGAGAAGTGATGTAGAAATGTTATGCTAATATGCTGCCTTCCTGCTTGTTTGCAATTCATAGAAATGTCTGTGCATGTTTCAGATTTGTCTGGTTATGTATTATAAAATGTGGAATCTCACCTTTTCTATTTACTTTGCATTTAGCAAAGATGCTTGTTTTACTGCTAGTGTTTTTTTTTTTTTCAGGAATGAGCAGCTTGTATTCGTGAAGCCAAAACCACAGGCATCCAGCAGTACTTACCTACCAAGAAGGTGAAGATACAGGTAAAGAATAACTCATTACAATTTTGACAATCAGAAAATTATTGATACGAGTTAAAGAAAAGCAGTATTGGAATATGGGATGGAGTACATTTATGGCAATGGCTTGTCTGGTCTAAGTGGTCAACAAGGTAGAAAATTTGTATGAGACTTTAACCTGAGTTAATACTTTGTTGACCTGAATGTCTGCTATGAGCCAAATGATAAATTTTGATATAAGATTAATCCTAGGTACCACTGCTGAGAAGTGATAGCAAGAGAGGTGACCTGATGACTTGCAATGCTGACGTTAGTTGCCTAATGGTATCACTGTGCTTTTTTTTGTTGATTGATAAGTAGTTTATCTTTACAAAGCCATTTCCACATAGCTTTAATATCCTTTAGATGTTCACTGTTCTGAATGGATGACCTTTTGTTGGACCTGAACAAGACAATGTAATTTGTGTACATTATCATTTTAATATGAGGTAGATCTCAAGATAGATCATAGGTTCATAGGTTCATAGGTTGGTACTAGGCTATTGGCCATAGGGCCTATACAAGCCAAGCCATAATAATAATTCCCTTGCTATTTCTTCCCACACTATTTACTTCCCTGGACCCCTGTCTAGCAGGGCAACTGACGTGATCCCCGGGGTGAAATTTCTTTCTCCCATCCAATCGTCAAGGTTCCTTTTGAAGAGGGCCAAGGAGGCACTCTGCTTGACATGTATGGGCAATCTATTACAGAGTCTGGGGAGTCTCTGGGTCAGAAACCTATCCGTCTAGCATGTTTTGTTTATTGTGATGACAAGGTTTAGATCCCTAGAGCATGTGGCTCTGAGGGATTGGAATTTCTTTAAGTGTAGCATGTCCAACAGCTCTGGGTTTGACATGGCCTTGTATGTTAAGCAGAGATCACCTCTGAGTAGATGATATGCGACAGAGTATAGCTGGAGTTTTTTAAGGAGGTCAGCATAGGGCATCTGCTTTAGGCCTGTGATTCTTTTAGTGAGGTATTTCTGTGGCCTTTCCAGTTGTTGCAGATGTCTTGAGAGTTACATACCAAATGGGGCGTTGTATTCTATAGTGGGTCTAATGAGGGATGAGTACAATGGGACAATGACCTCCTTTTTTCTGGATGAAAAGCTCTTAGTGATGAGGTGTGCCACATAGAAGGATGTCCTGACTATTGTGGCGATATGGCTATTGAAGGTGAGACCACTGTCCACCTGTGTCCCTAAGTCTCTTATCACACTTTCAGTGTTTAGTGTACTGCCACCTATGTGGTAATTCACGGGTACATGTTTTTTCCCCAAAGGGGATAACTATACATTTCTTGGCATTGAGCTTGAGCCCATGGCTCTGGCACCAAGCATCTGTTTCTGTAAGGCCCTTTTGTAGAGTATCCACATCATTTGGGGATTCAATAATGGTATCCAGTTTGCAGTCATCTACAAATTTTGTTAGCCAGAGTCCCTTAGTGTTGGCCTGTACTTCAGAGAAGTAGATGCCAAATAAGAGCGGTCCCAGGACTGAACCCTGAGGTACTCCACTTGTCACTTGTCTGGAGCTGGATTTGGAGTCAGCTACTTTTACAGTGTGGGTTCTGTCAGTAAGCCAGTTGGCAACTTATCGAGTGACATAGGGATTAATGCCCAGCTTAGTAAGTTTATCTATGATGCCAGAGTGGGGGATGGTGTCAAAGGCCTTAGTGAGGTCCAGATAGGCTGTGTGGACTGCCTTACCCTCATCCACGGCTCTGGAGCCTGATTTGAAGACGTCAATCAGGTTCAGGAGACAAGATCGACCCTTCATGAACCCAAACTGGATGGGGTCCAGTGTTTGAAGGTTGCCAATATATTTGTTTATAAGTTCCATGGCCTTGCAGATCAGGCTTATCAGACTGATGGGGTGGTAGTTCCCGGGTTCCAAGGTGGATCCACCCTTGTGGAGTGGGATAACTGTAGCTGTGCGCCACTCAATGGGCACGAAGCCTGAGGTGATGGTATGATTAAACATGACACTTAGGTGAGGTGCCAGTTCATTTTGTAGTTAATGTATTACACAGCCCAGGATGCCATCTGGTCCCATGGATGCTGTATTCTTAGCTTTGGAGAGTGGGTTTTTACCTGTGTGGCCTTTATTAACAGAATTTGGCAATCTTCCAGTATTGAGATGGGCCATTTAACTTGCACTGTGAATAAGTGAGGTCCCAGAATTGAACTATGGGCCTGCCTTGTTTGAGTGGCATGGTAATTTCCAGTCACTTCAAAAGTGGAGTTTTCAAGGTAATTCTCAAAACATTGTACCCCTTACATGTAGAAATCTGTGTTTGACAAATTTTACAGCAAGACAGCATCACCAACAACTTTAAAAGACGTCTTATGATCTAAAAAATTGATTCTGTAACTTTGCTCAATGTCTGTAAAGATGTGGGCTGTCAGTGAATATATGGCTCCTATAGTTCTTTTTTTCACAAGTATTTTAGCTATCAGGCAAAGGCTGGCAATGGGGAAAAAGGCATGTGCAGAGATTGGGGAAGGATATTTAGCCAGGGGAAGAGCCATGGCATGGCTAAAGCTATAAGGGAGTATTTTGTTGTAAGTGACAAACCTGAAATGTATGCTAGAGGCTTATTATAGTATGTCTAGCAAATTTTAGAATTACTGGGTGTAAATAAGGAAACTTAGGGTTATAACCTATGTTCAAGTTTTCAAGGAGTGTTTGTATCTCTTTATTTTTGAACTACGACAAGTCAATGGCTTTGTGATGTGGTGACAATGGTTGGGAAGAACGTGGGTTAGAGTTAGAAAAAAAATATTTTAGTAGGTAGAGTGGGACTGCTTATATCCTGACTTAACTGAGAAATCCTGTCTTTGCTGAGACTACTCCAACTACTTGATAAACTGGGATAAAATATTGGTACATGTTGAATTATGTGTGTGCGTGTGTGTGTGTGTGTGTGTGTGTGATATCAAGGATAATCCAAGGAGAATATCTACTTCAAACTATTTTTCAGAGGAAAAGTTTATTCTGAATGGGAGAGAGAAGGTTGTCAAAAGTGAAGAGGAAAATTATGACATTTTTATTTTCTTGTAATAGCTTGTATACATACATCCTTTATGAAAACCTGCATTGAGAAAAGGAATTCCAGTCCAGTTGCTGTAGTTCTGCAGAAATAACATCTATAGCAAAATCAGGGATTAATCTGATTGTCAAAATAATGGGTTTAGGTTCATCATATTTCTATAACCAGACAGACAATACAGGGCAGTGGTTATTTCAGGCATTTGGAGGCTCTGTTATGGACACTCCCCGGGATCCACTAATCTCCCGTGCAGGAATAAGTTATTCCTGCACAGAAATGACCATTTAAGGTCAGCATGGCAGCATGCCATGCATAGTAATGAAGGCACACTGCCTCTGCTCCTAAACGGACACGGAGTGTGGACGAGTGCAGGGGGTGTGTCTGAAAGCAGAACTCTCACAATGCACATGCCCCTGCACTCAGGAAGTGTTGTTCAGCAATGAGAACGCTCATAGGAGGTTGCATACCTCCCAACTGTACAAATCATTGCATAATGTCCAGATGTGTTGCCCATACAGTTGGCCTGTACCCCATTTGTATAGGGAAATCACAGGATGATATCAGGAATGAAGCCATGAAATAATGGCATACATTTGAGTCTCAGACATTAAAATCCATCAGAAAATGTATATTAAATAAATCTTGTTACTCTAGCAACTGTCCCAAGTTTTTAAGAGCAATAATTAAAATACGTCCGTAGTTGTACCACAATTTGTCAAGCCTTGTCCAGATAGTTTGCCTGAAGAGGTTGAGAGGTATGGGGGATTGCTAGGATGTCCACCAAATGTGCAGATGCAAGTAGAAATCCACAGCAATAAGTGAAATCTGTCCCTTCCCAGAGAAAACAGTACAGAATTATTTTCTTTCAAACAGATTAAATTTATTCGTAGGTGAGTGGGTTTGCCCATTGCTTAGCTACGCATACTGTAGCTTAAATAGCACAAGAATATAAATAGCAAGATACATTCAGTTGAAGCAGAACTGCAATAGTGTAGTGATCAGAGCATTCTCTTTGCAAGCAGCCATTCCTGGTTTGATTCTCACTGTAGTAAATTCCATTTTCCATGTGAAATCACTTTATGAACATTTTTGCTGTATAACCTACTAAATAACATATATTTGTGAACTGGACTACTGCAATAAGTGCAGATATGAGGTGTCATTGTAATAATGTGGTAAAAAACACATATAAACACAAGTGCCCCATACATTATACATACACATGAATCAGGGATACTAAATGAAAGTATAATGTGTAATAAATCCATAGAGTGTCCAAATCTACCACTTTCCCAAGACCCATATTTCATTTCATTCTAAATTAGTATGGGGTAAGTGGGAGTAAGCAGTTTTAAGTAGTAGTAAGTGGGCTTAAGCCTGTTTGCATGGGAGTAAGGAATGCACTCACAGGTTAAGCAATTTTGAAACTAACTCTCTGTAAGCATATTTAACCGGAAGTTAGCATTTCTTACCATCATGCAAACCCGCGCAAACCCACTTACAACTGCTTAAAGGTGTCTTAATCACTCTCTATCCAACAGCCCCTGTTCTGCCCAGCAACAAAATAAACAGCCCTTACAGGTCTTGAAGCCTGGATCCTGTAAACTATAGTCACAGCAGTTAACCAGTAAACCATAACAGCAGTACATAAAACTGTGGTATCCCCAAACAGATCCTCGCTAAAGCACAATTTACATGTAAAAGGAATCTATACACAGTTTTATGTTGTATAACCTACTACATAACATATATATGTGAACTGGAGTACTGCATTAAGTCCAGATGTGAGGTGTAATTGTAATAAAGTGGTGAAATCCCCCAATAAACACAAGGACCCCATACAGTGTACGTACACATGGATCACAGATACTAAACAAATATATAGCAAGTAATGACTGATAAATCAATTCCAAACAGCAAATAGTGTGAAAATTAAAAAATAAGTAACGCTAAGCATTGCACACCTCTGCTTATTAGGTGTAAGCAATGTGTAGGCCAGCTAAATCAATCTGCCCATTAGTATACCCCTTTAAGCAATGCCAGCCTTAGGTAAGCAGGTTTGCCCATAGCTTAGCATTTTCAAAACTGTCCAATCATGGCAAAGTGTGGGAAATCTTCCCTATTTAAACCCCACAGGTGGGTATAAATCTCATAACTGGTTGCAGCTTCCTCTTGTAGGCACTAGGCCAGTGTGGGAGAAGGATCGTGCTTCCGGGCACAGAGTTGGAGCAAAGTCATGGCAGGACTCTTCGTTAAAGACAATGATCAGAGACTGCTGCAAGGCCAGTACCAGGGTTCCTAAAGTGGAAGCCTGGGACCATCTTGCCTGCAACATCACCAGTGCCACTGGCATCCCTCAAACTGGTGAGTAGGTCAGGCTTCACTATGCCGACCTGAAATGGAGAAAGAGGGAGCTCATGGATCAGTGGATCCAAGAAGCTAGGTGGTTGTGTGATGTTGCAGCCATGTGTAAGTGCCAGCTCATGTATATTATGGATAGGTATGGCTAAATATTCCTCTTATGTCTTTGTCTTTGACAGCAGCAGATGAGTGGGCTGTGAATCAGGAAGCCCATGCCTGTAGGCTGCAGAGGCTGCTTTGTGAGTCAGGTTATTAATCTTACATGTACTGTCATAAGAAATAAATCTAAAAGTAGTAGAAAGTTAATTGTCAGTATAAAACCTGTAATGTGTATGGAATGTACTAAATAAACCAGACAATATGGCAAGGAAGAGTCTCATATAGGTTGTATGTAAATAAAAGGGTAACGGCCTGGCAATAAAGGTCTAACTCCTGGACTGCTTGTGTTTACTCTGGTATAATATGGTAATTTAGTGTTTCAGTCTCTTAATAGTACTGCTGTATTAGGCACTGTTACCCACAATGTGCTATATAAATAAAATGTGTATGGATGTCTGTATACAACAGCTGTAATCACAAGGACATATTGTACAACTGAGAGAGACTTACAGAGAAATATATCTATAGATATAAATGAGAACTCATCATCATCTTCTTTCGGCTGTTCCCATTAGGGGTCACCACAGCAGATCATCTGTTTCCATTTCTTCCTGTCCTCTGCATCTTCCTCTGTCACACCAACCACCTGTATGTCCTCTCTCACCAAATCCATAAACCTTATCTTAGGCCTTCCTCTTTTCCTGTTACCTGGTAACTTCATCCTTAGCATCTTTTTCCCAATATACTCAGCATCACTCCACAGCACATGTCCAAAACAAAGTAATCTTGCCTCTCTGGCTTTGTCTCCAAACTTTCCAACCTGGGCTGACCCTCTAATATACTTATTCCTAATCCTGTCCACCCTTGTCACACCTAGTGCACATCTTAACATCTTTAAGTCTGCCACATCCAGCTCAAACTCCTGCCTTTTTGTCAATACCACTGTCTCCAACCCATATAACATAGCTGGTCTCACTACCCTCTTGTAGACCTTCCCTTTCACTCTTACTGGTACTCGTCTGTCACAAATTACTCCTGACACTCTTCTCCACCCACTCCATCCCACCTGTATTCTCTTCTTCACCTCTATTCCACACTCACCATTACTCTGAACTATTGATCCCAAGTCTTTAAACTCCACCTTCACCAACTATACACCTTGCATCCTCACCATTCCTCTATCCTCCCTCTCATTCACATACATATATATTCTGTCTTAGTCCTGCTGACCTTCATTCCTCTTCTCTCAAGAGCATATCTCCATCTCTCCAGGATCATCTCCATCTGTTCCCTACTCTCACTACAGATCACAATGTCATCTGCAAACATCATAGTCCACGGGGACTCCTGTCTGATCTTGTCTGTCAACCTGTCCATCACCATTGCAAATAAGAAAGGGCTCAGAGCTAATCCTTGATGTAATCCCACCTCCACCTTAAACGCATCTGTCACTCCCACTGCAGACCTCACCACTGTCACACTATCCTCGTACATATCCTGTACCAGTCTTACATATTTCTCTGACACTCCTGACTTCCTCATACAATACCACAACTCCTCTCTAGCCACCCTGTCATATGCTTTCTCTAAATCCACAAAGACACAATGCAACTCCTTCTGACCTTCTCTGTACTTCTCCATCAACACTCCCAGAACAAACATTGCATCTGTAGTGCTCTTTCCTGGCATAAAACTATACTGCTGATCACTAATTATCACGTCCACAGAATTTTGTCATTCAAACCTAGTCTCCGGTCTGCTCTAAGTCTGATAATCCATTTTAATTCCAGTGTTTCAGTGTAATTGCATATATCCCCTCCCCTAACACTGGGTTCATTGATCTATATAACTAAGAATACAAATGAATGTGTATTATTTATTTATTTTATTTTATTTTACATTTGTTGACCGGGCTAGTCTAACTGGATATATGTCCATTTTCAGTAGAGGCCTGGGGAGATAAGCTCCACATAAAACAGATAAACACAAAGAGCATTAAAAATTCAGTTACAGAACATTAAACTTCAGATACAGATAGTTTGTCAGATTAAAATAAGTGTTTAAGGTAATTTAGCATACTTGATGGAACAGAAAAATTGAACAAAAATTCCGTTGAAACCTGTTCTTAAGAATAGGAGACTTACTGTGAGATAAACATACATATTTTAGAATGTTAACAAAATGTTTTATATTTGCCTTTATACACAGAAGTGTTTTCTTTATATATAAATTGTTTTTATATGTATCGTTTTTATATACATTTTTTATATACATGTATTGTTTTTGCATAATGAAAAGATTTAATAAGGAATAGGAAGTGATGTCAGCCCATTTCCTTATAAAATGTGACTTGATTTTATTCAGTGTTTGTTTCTTATGGTTTGACAAAGCCCGTACAGGGTGAAAGCGCTTACCAATAAAACAGCTTGGATTTGACTTTTCTTTGGCACATATTCAGTCATTGTTTGAACTAGAATTTATTTCTGCTGCTTGAATAAGCCTTAGTGACTGCTGGATTTATACTGATTTTTGTTGCCAGCCTTGGTTTGCTCCTGTACTTCTCTTTTGGATCATTTATTAATTTTATTAGCAACAGGAGCATTTGGACCGTGATAACACTTACTCTTATAGTATAAGTACAAAAACTGTTTTCCTCTAGGTAATGAGGAAGATGACTGCTATAGTAATTAGTAGCTTATATAGTGCTTACAAGTTCTGAACAAGTGCTGAGCATGAAGAAGCTAAAACTAAGCATCTGTATCTGCACTAGATGAGTTACAGGACAGAAACAAGTGCAAATGCAGGCTTTCAAATCAGAAAGTTGAGAGAGATGGAAGAGATTGCCCAAATGGCCAATAACTACAATTTCTGGGCCAGAACCACTCCTTATGTGGTAGACAGGTTACCTAGTGCTTACCACTCCCACTGATAAGCTAGAAGGCTTCCCTCCAACACAGACAGACTTGAGGGGCTCAGAAGCATACATACAGCCCTGGATACAGCAAATCTGTATCTGGAACACTAGTTACAGGAAAGGTAGGAAACAGGCTTACAGTTTTGTTTTTTTGTTTTTTTTTACAGAAAAGTAGCAAAAACAGTAGTAAAAACAATTCACATGCAGTGCAACCTAGCACACTTGAGTATGTAGCAATATTAGACCAAACACAGTTTAAAAAATGCAATTAAATTAAAAAGGACTAAAAGCAAGTGCAGAAAGAGTTTATTAGGTAGAATGTGGTAAAGCGATGGGACTGGGGGAGTGTCCCAGATCAAATCTACAGTGGAGTGGGCAACTGCAAAAACCACCAAATTTAAACTACAAACTAAAAATAGAGAGGGTGGGTGGGACAAAATAGTTTCAACAGAGATCTAAGCAACAACTAACAGTACAAACTCTAAAACCAAAATAATATAACAACACTAGTCACCAGGGGCTATAGGTGCTATAGGACTGCGGTACTGCAGCCCCTCCACCTGTAAAATGGGTCCCCACCTGTAAAGTAGATTAAATAAATTACTCCCACTGTAGAACATATTAAAAATAAAAACTCTCAGATTCCATGCATGCGTGCTTAGTTCCTGACTGCTGTGTTAGGCAGACCAGAACTCCAAGCACGCATGCTCAGGCATTCCAAGCTGCAGACTGCTCTGTTAGGCAGTCTGGATAGGGAAGGCAGGAAACTCTGCCCTTCCAGCCCAGAGGTCTGTGCAATGATGACCACACAAACCGGACTGCATCGCCCGCAGGCTGGACCAATAGCAGAAGGCTCTAGCCTCCTCACATCTCGCGGGAGACCCAACGGCATGAGCAGACCATTATGGAGGACCGATCGGGCTGCAGGATCGCTATGAAGGAGCTGGTCTGAGGACAGGATAATGTAGCTGGGTACAGATAAGGGGTGTGTGTGTGTGTAAAATGCCCCAGTTGCTTCATTGTGGGGGGTGGAGAATAAGGTTTGAGTGTAAAATGCCCTAGTTGCTTCATGGTGGTGGGTAGAGAATAAGGCTTGAACCCTGTACCTTGGGCCCAAGTGACAAGAGCCTGAATTCCCTACCCATCACCATTTGTAAATCATTTGCAGATTTTTGCCTCATATTTGTTCTGTTTCTCATAAAATCTGTGGTTTCTGTATTTTTGTTACTTTACTTAACAAAGCCACTAGTGCAGTGGTAGCAGTGTTAGCTGACAGCTATGGGTTGTCTGGTTTGATTCTTGGCTGGGGTGCCTTCTGTGTGGAGTCTGATTGTCCTCACTGTGTTTGTGTGGGTTTGCTCTGTTGTCCTTAGTGGGTATTCCCCCATTATTGGCTTTGTCCAAGTTTTTTTGTGCCAAGATTAAGAGCTATGGTGATAACTGAACTCAGTGAATATGTTTGAGGACTGTATTCCTCCATTATTGGCTTTGTTCAGGTGTTTTGTGCTAAGATGCTGACAGCTATGGTGAGAACTGAATTCACTAAATGGTAGCCATTTAAGTTTCAGTCTTCCTTTCTTTCAAAAACATAGATGATTTGGTATAGTGGTATGTTGCTCTGGCTGTTTTGCACAGGGTCCTGGGTTCAGTACTTGTGAAATGTATGGAGGTAACACAGCATTTTATTCTAGCAACTTTCCAACATTATATAAACAATGTTTAAAATGTGTCCCTGGTTTTTGGGCTTTTGTCACTCCCCCCCACCAAAATACATTTTGGCTTTTTCCAGATTTCTTGTGCTGCAAAGTTCAGATATACAGCTGAGTGTTGAGTCGATTTTACAAGGAGCTGAGAGCTGCAGGGGAACAAAAGTTTAGTGTTGTTTATGCCAAGGCTGCTTACATTGTAAATAGCACAACAGGTAGTGCACTTGCCTTTGATGCAGAAGGCTGTCGGTTCTGCTCCCACAGTAGTTAGATCCATTGCTAATACTGTACTCTGTTGTAAAGGGAATGGATGCTGCAGTCCTCTTTGGCGAAGATACCTAGTAACTAGGAACCTGTTATCAGTTTGCCATCCATTCCCTATTGTGATAGCATTATCATTTTTTTAATGCAACATAGGCAATTTATTCTTCAAGGGCAACAGGCACTTTATTTGTAGATGAAACAATGGCATATAAAGTTGTTTGCTAGCAGTAACCTCTTCATTAGTTAACATATTTCTGTAATGTGGAATTATTTAGATAACTTTTACTTCTTCAGAGATTGTGCATATTTACTGATACTGGTGGACTGTAGAAGTTTGAGTAAACTTTTATGATGCAAATGTTCTGAATTGGGCAGTTTTGTCATTATTGCTGCATGCATTTTGTTTCATTGTTTACTGGAAAAATGTTCAAAACAATAAATTTAAAATGCCCTCTAACAACTGTACTGTATTGTACAAGGAATATAATTTAATACAGTCAGGAAGGTGTATCAAAGAGCATGTGTATGTTTCATGTTCAAACGGCCTATGATTTGAAAACAGCTCAAAATGAATGTTTATCTGCCACTGGCAAAATGTATTTTCTTTGAATGTGGGTTTCAATGCTGTTTCAATAAATGTGAGTTTCAAGGGCAGAGAAGTTTTAATGCTAAGTCTATTTTCATTGTGAGACTGCATTGCTTTATTTAGCAGATATCAATTAGGGTTTATGCTGTAAAACATAAAATAAAACTTTCAAATGAAATCCATATCATCGCAGAAATAAAGCAGTATGCACATTACAATGTTAATGGCAAATGGGGTGAAATAACCGAGGAATGGGACATTGGAATGGCTGCAGGGGGGGCGCTCCATTCAACCATGATTTTGTGAGGGGGGGGCAGCAAACTCAGACAGCCCCGGCTGAAATATACCTCTCAACTGTCCAGAATTTTGCAGAATGAATAGATTTTTGCTTCTTATTTTTGGTTTGTTCCTCATAAAATTTGTGGTTTTCTGCCAAATCATTTAGGAATGAAGTCACTAAATAATGACAGACATTGAGTTTCAAACGTCATAACCTTCAGAAAAATGCATGCTAAAGCAAGACCTGTTATTCTATCAGCTGTCTTTTTAGTACTGTTTGTATGTTCCCCCAGTATATTTGGCCTTATCCAGATTTCCTGCATTAAGAGGTTAAGAGGTACATGCAAATAAATCACTTTATAGAATTAGGAATATCCAAACCTCTCAACTGTCTCCAATTTTGGCTCAAAATGTTGCTCTCCCCCTAAAAATCCCTCTGCAAAATGGCAATTTTGGAAGAAAACATGGAGGGTTTACAATTATAAATAACTGTAATGATCAGAGTTATAGATTACTTTTATTTCAGAAATGCATGTAGATGCTCTTATTTTGTCAGCTGCTCAAGTTAACAGTACTAATTTTAAAAAGGTGTCCCTTCTTTGACAGGTTCCCAGCTGTATTGTGTGGCAATTTTATATTTTTGCATAACATATTTGATCTGTTTTTTCATGAAATTGTGGTTTTCTGGCAAATTAATAGCAAATCATTAAAGATTGAAGTTAGAAAATAATGGCAGACATTTGAGTTTCAGATTTCATACCCTTCAAAAATTCATACTAATGCAAGACCTACTACTATTCTATTATCTTTCTAAGTTTATAAGAGCTTCTAAGTTTATAAGAGCAATATTTAAAAATTGTCTTTATTTCTGGGCCTGTGTCCCACTTTGTCAAGATTTCTTGCTCTGAGGTTGAGAGGTATGAGTGTCAGAGCCATCACCATCAGCCAGAGACATTTCAAACTGTGACCTACTTGTTGCACTCCACTCCCCATTGTAGTGGCTCTGGATGTGTCCAAGCAAGGCAAGGAGCAGTTATGCAGTGTAATTGTGCAGAGTATTCCCTCATCAAAGGTAGACTACAAGTATGACAGTAGCTTTTCATCTGTCCTTGATTTTGCAGAATGTTCTGGTTTTCTGTCATATTTTTATACTGTTGATTTATGCTTCTTATTATTCAGAAAATGCATGCTGTTGCAGTGCCCTGTTGATCTGTATTAAAGTAGCAGTGCTTTAATGACCATCAGGTAAGCTTGTTGGAGATTGTAAGATGCAAGCAAGCTTTAATAAGCATACTGTTAAAGAATTACCAACAATGAAAGCATTTTATTGTTGCCATGCAGAGAATATTTACATCACTAGATAACGGATAAGCCTTAGGTATTGAAATGCATATGACAGTATTTGTAATAAAGGACAGGATTACAGTATTTTCAGAAGCTCATTACATTTGTTGGAGACTTGCAGTTATCTTTGCAGGCTTTACCCGTAAACTAAACAGAATGCCAATCTATCATGTGTGGTCCATAACTTGTGCAGTAATCCTTTAAGCAATTTATCTTGAGCTTGTTTCTTGTTCGCTGTTCATTTTTTACTTTGTTCATATGTTCTCCATGAAAGAAGTAGATAGTTGTTGTCAGGCAGTAGGTCTTTTTTGGATAAGAAACATTTTTACAAGTGGGGGTATCACAGATATTGCTACTTTCAGCATGTTACTTGGTAATTTTATAAAGCTGAATATAAATTATAATTAGAACTGCAGTGCAAGGAGAAGTGGTTTGAGCTGAGTGCTGCTTGTTTTTTTATACTTGATTTTGACTGGCATTCCAGTAATGTATTTAAAAGGCAATTTATTTTTTCATGCTTCACAACCTTTATATTTCCATCTAGATATTAAGTAAGTTGTCATGTAGCCAATGCATTGAAATATATTTTTTTCTACACTTCATTTTGTCTTGATTGGACTCTTGTAATGATGATTTGGCACCCAGGGTAGAGTATTTAATTAAAGTTCCAATTGTTGTGGTTTTGAACATAGCTCCACCCCTTTCTAGTTGGTCACACCCCTTCCCATTGGTCCCACCCATTCAGCTGTCTCCTGCAGCCCCCCCCCATTAATTTGAAGTCACCAGCCACCACTGCTAGTCACACTGTCTGTAGGTCTGGAACCTTATACAAATATGTAGCTGGCCTAAGTCTGCAAGTCCTCTTGTAAGAGGTATTGCTACCTGCTGTCTGTAACACTGAAGAATGTTTTCCATACAAGAAAGGTAAACGGATTACACCCATATGATTTAGGAATTTTTAGTAGTGGGTTGCCATGACAATGGTAATTGGAAGTGCTACACAGCAGGCTAGAAGGCAGGTAGAAAGTGGTGGACACTGATTGGTGCAGAGGCCATCACCTGATCATTTGCATCACCTACAAAATACATGCTGCAATCTATTCAAAGCAGCTTAATCCATTTAGTGGAGAGACCAAGATAGAGAGAGAAAAAAACAAACAAACAATCAAACACATCCATCTATCCACACTGCAAACTGTATCCAGAAAAGACAACATTCCCACAACAGGTATGTGAAGCATATATGCATGTAATTGAATGTAGTACTTGGTCCATAATAATGGGATAAATTATATGGAATGATTTATATGTGCCATCAGGTGTTGTTGTAATGATGTCCAGCTGAACAACTGCTATGGACAATAGTGTCTGTCCCTGTGGGCAGTGGGCCATACCTGTTAACTGTGCAGATCAGCACTGACTGACAAGATGTAAGCCATTATAGTGTGTGTTGTGTACTGAAAGAAATGTATATTAGTGTGGCCAATAGCTGGTGGTGGAAGTAATGCCGTTATGATGGACACCTGAGTTTCAGAGCCCACCATTTGCAGGACAGTCATGTTAATGTGTAATGTAGCATGCACAAATGTCATAGGTGTGTAATAGGCTTACCTGCAATCTGTCCCTATATATACCCCCCTAATGTTAGGCTGTGTCCACATGTGGCACCTGTCTGTGTTGTAGCAAGGCAGAACAATGCAGCTGTGCAAGAAGGAGAGTTAGAGAGTGTGGACCTGATGTCTGAATGCATCTCATGTATGTATGTATGTATACATATATATATATATATATATATATATATATATATATATGTGTGTGTGTGTGTGTGTATATATATATATATATATATATATATATATATATATATATATATATATATATATATATATATATATATATATCTACATATATATAAATATATATGTATATATACATTGTGTGTGTGTGTGTGTGTGTGTGTGTATGTATATATATATATATATATATATATATATATATATATATATATATACACACACACACACACACACACACACACACACACACACACACACATATTTATATAAATACATGTCCCCTACTGTTGAATGACAGTGATGCACGATATGTGTGAGGGAACATCACACATATCAATACACACACACACACACATATATATACAGCAGTAAGTGGGTGCAAAATGGACGGTTATGTCAGGTGTGAACCCATGTTGAGAACACATTGCCTTGTTTGTGAAGGTGGGATTGGTAATTTGTTGAAGAATAATAGGTATATTTGAGGAGGTAGGTTGGGTTGGAAGACAAAGAAGACAGCATACAGGGGCGGTATATGAAACATGTGGTGGGTAAATGCCCTGGATGGGGAGTGTTGTCTGGGATGTGGAAGCCCATGAGCCCCATATGGAAACAATGGGACCAAGGTCCCCACCCATGGGCAGTCACAACATCAGCTTCACAGCACTGAATGTGCCTGGGCTGGGGGCTGATCAGGAGGAGCATGCGGACCCTGTGAGTGTGTACTGAGGGCCTCAAGGTGCTGCAGCACATCCCCCAAGTCTCTGTGGAGCTCCCTATGTACCAGACAGTGGACCTTAATTGGGGTGAGTGGATCCTGTCTGTGCATGCTCCCGGGGAGGTGGACACCATCCACTGAGGTGGTTCCACCTGAAGGTATTGCAGGACCAGTAGATGATCAGGTTCCAGGGTGGGTCCCACATGTGATGTGGCCTAGTAACTTGGCCAGATGAGGTTGAAGAGGTGATTCTGCTGGCAACTGTTCCCCAAACATGATATTGTGTCACAGTTATAGAACGTATGTGGGTAGTAATAGTCCACACATTCCAGGATTATGTCTAACAGCATGTGTAGATATCCTCATTAACACAAAACAACAGCTGTGCAGCAGTCACATAGCAAATAGAACGCTTGCATATATGGAACCATAGTGGCCCTTACAATGGCATGCAGGTGACAGTGTCCATAACAGGCAACCAGTGATAGTGTTCCAACATGGAATATGACTACAAACACATAGCACAAATTGTACAATACGATATATGTCCCAATGGTAGATCCCCTGTAGATATACCCATTGAGTTGTGTGATCAGATTGCTGTTACAGATATGGTGGGGGGGTGACAGAGATGTGTATTAGCAACTATAATAACCTTACAGTATGAGGTCCTCAGACCTGTTTCACTCTTTATGTCTTTCAGGCAATATGTTGAGGGAATGCTTGTCAATGTACACAGCGGAGGATAATGATGTCATCATCTCAAACCTGGTGCAGCACTACAACACCTTGTTTGGCCATACAGCTCATGATCTGCAGGAGCGGACTGCCCTGTGGATCGACCTTGTCCACAGGGTAAATGATGTCGGCCTGCATAACCGCAGTTATGAGCAGGTCCAACATCGATGCACTGATCTACTCCGCCATGCCTGTCGGCGTACTGCTGCAGTCGGGGGGACCAGCTTGCAATTGGGCGGTCATGCCATCCATCCCCCCTGACACATGTTGAGGAGCTCCTTGCCAGCCTCGGGGCACCTGCCCACCCGCAAACACAGCACCTGGTGGAGAGCATTGTGGAGGTGGGTGCTACCCACACAATGGCAGAGGCGCAGGCATGTAAAGCCACAGGGGACATCAGTAGACCACTGTTGTGCATCCATCCACATCTGTAGAGTTAGATCATACATATGTGAGATGAAATATTTATAGCCTCTTGCTGCGTTGTAGTAATAAATAGATGTAGATAATCTGTAGTATTGTGGGCTTGTACTGTTGATGCACTGTAATGCTGAACCCACCCTGTACCAATGCCACAGGTGTGGCTACTGACATCACATCTCTCACACAATTATGTAGGTCTCTTTTGTATACCAGCAGGGCAGCAGCCTGTAGCTGGTGAGTATAGTGTTTGTTCAGGTTTGCCAATGCACTGTTCATGTTATGGCCATAGTATATTCCATGAACACATTTAACACACCTACCCATAATGCATACTGTACATGTTCTGGTATTGTTGCTGTTAACTGCACTGCATCACTGTGGTCACCATGATGGTGTATCTGAAGGGTATGTCAGACTCCTGCAATATAACTAACATCCTGTCATTGCAAAATGTGTGCACAGAGATGAACATAATAGTGGGACAAATGGCCTACAGTAGGGACATGTCTGAAACATCACCCTTATACAGTGCTACAAGAGTGTATATACCACTATTACAATGGCAACCGTTACAGATCTACACTATGGCATATAACAATACTGCAGTCCACAACCTTTACAACCTGCAATGTGGTCCTAACATGAGCAATGAATGTGCAATATGGAATTCTATGTTAGGACAACAAATATGGGGAATACATGCCTTCACAAACACTGGAAGAATATCTGTGCATGCACTCCTGATAACATATAGCTGCTGAGGTACTGACATCATGCATTCTTCATGAGTATGGACCTTCCAGCAAGTACATGTCCCTAATGTCACACCAATAAATGGTCTGCTGTCCAAGACGTTTGGCCATCAAATGTGCCCACTTACCTGCAACAGAGGCAGCTGTGGCTTGCACACATCTTGCATGCCATGGAATAGATGCCATACCGAACAGGTAGTACCCAGGAGTTGGAAATGTAGCCATACCTCACCATTGCATATACCATGGTAAACAGTGCAGACAGTCATGTATGTGGCGAAGATGTATTGGACAGGATTAATGTAGAAAATAAACAGATGGCCATCCAAGACAGATGACATCACATGTTGCAAACCAGTTATGCAGGCTGCCTAGTAACATGCCACAACACTGTGGGATTTTCAGGAAGGTCTAGCAATTATTGCTGTGCAGTACCAATGTCAGCAATTTCCTGGACTCTGCATAAGTGTGGCCCATGGGTTAGGGTAATCAGATGTGACAGTTGTACCACAGGAAAAATCAGCCAGGCTTCTCTACAGTTAGCATATGCATAATAGAAAAGGTCCCCAAAAGGCATGCATTTCAATGTGTACTGGTGTACCAAGACCATGTTGGAAACCTACGGACAGTATCAATTAAGATACATGTGCTGCACAGCCAACACTTCTCCCCACCTCAGGCCCACCATCACCATCTGTACTTTCCCAGTGCCAGTGTACACCTGTATGTTTGTCATTCGTTAGCTGGGACTAGGCTGGAACACATGATGTCCAGTGTTTGGGACAATGCAAAATGACGGGCATGTGTAGGCCATAGTTGTCAAGCATCTGCAAAAAGACTGATGGTGAGGAGGGGGTGTCATTATGACACAACAGTGCACTGAAGCAGAGATCCAAAGGATACTACAAATGGCTGTATCTGCACACAGTCAAGGTCAGGAACTGTGGTAGACATAACCCTGACACCACAGCAATAGTGATGGCACTGTGTGACCTCCAAGGGATGTGTACATGAGTTGACCTTGCAATCATGCAGAGTTGGGGGACATTTGTAGGGCAGACTGACCAAATACTGGCAAATGCAGATGGCCCATGATAATATACCCCTGCAAGGAATAGTGACTGCTGTAGTATACATATGAGTAGGTGCACCAAACCATCATGATAAGGGTGTGCACACATATGCACCCACAAAGTGTATGCATCTCAATCAGTATCTGCATAACTAACACATTCGTTTGACACTGCATTTGATTACACAGGTCATATGTCAGATATCAGGTTCATGTAATGTTACCATATGCTGTAATGTGGTTCCATGGCATATCAAGGAAGATGGCATCATATCAATAAGGGTGTGTACACTCTCCATACCCATGGTAAGGGTTGAAGGTTATCAGTGTAATTGTATCATATTGGACATACATGCACCGCTGATGATGATTTTTTTTTATTATTTATTTTTATTTAAATTTGTTGACTGGGAGTGTCCGACTGGACGTGGGTCCATTTTCAGCAGAGGCCTGGGGAGAAAAGCTCCACAGTAAAATAAACATAGAGTAGTTACACTGGATTACATAGTGATTAACAATTTAACATAGAAATTACTTACAACATATTTACAGATGAAGAACATAGTACATCAGTAGACAACTAGAATCTTTATCTGTGAAGTACATAACAGGCATTAACAAATGTAACAATGAGAAGTTCCTGCTGTATAATAAATACTAGGCTTATGAACATCTGAGCTTGCTATCATCAAGGTAGTTAGTGGAGGTGAAAGAAAGGTAGTAGTTGGATGGGGTGGATGATATTAGAGTGGGAGTTGCAAGGGCATAGCCAGCATGTTTTTAGGTGTGCTTTTAATAAAGTTTGGAAGTTGGTGCATGATGGTACGGAGGTAACTGTGGGTGGGAGTGAGTTCCATAATTTGGCTATGGCGCAAGAAAATAGTGCTTCACCAGCAGAGTTATTGGCTTTAGTGATCTGCAAGTGATTTTTGTTGCTGGATCTTAGTGGTCTGGTGGTGCGATAGGGTTGGAGTAGATTCTGGAGGGATGGGACATTTAGTGGATGGTTTACTAGTTTGTGGGTGAGTGAGAGTTGATACCACTGAAGGAGGTGAGGGAGTTCAAGCCAGCCCAGTTCAGCAAGTGAGAGACAGTGGTGACTACGGTGGGATGCCCCTGTGGCGAATTTTGCGATTTTGTTGTAGCAGGTCTCTAGCTTGTTTAGATCACATTGCCTTAGGTTGTTATATACTGGAGAGGCATAAAGTAGGGTGCAGATAAGTTGGGAATTTGCTATTGAAATCTTTGCTGCTTTGGTGAGAAATTGTTTATTTCTGTATAATGCTCCTAGTTTTTTGTGGACTTTTTTATGGTCATGGATATGTGAATGTCAAATTTTAGTTTATTGTCTATTTCCACTCCTAGCAATTTGGTGTGTTCAGTTGGGTATGTAGTGGTGTTGTCTTTTGCTGTGATGTTAAAGTGAGAGTTGTTTTGAGTATGTTTGGTGGGTTGGAAGATGAGTAGTTTAGTTTTGTTTGGGTTGGAGTATTAATTGGGCATCGGATAACCATGTTTCAACAGAGGAAAAGGCTTCCTGTGTGACTTTTGCAGTTTGGGTAGGGACTGGGCTGAGCAGATGATGGTAGAGTCATCTGCGTATTGGATGAGTGTGCCATGTTTGGTGGCAGAGGCTAGATTATTGGTGTAAACAGAGAAAAGTAGGGGTCCAAGGAAGGATCCTTGGGGAACCCCTATGGAGACAGGTAGTTGGGGAGATATGTCATTCTGCCATACAACGGATTGTTGGCGGTCAGACAGGTAACTCTGAAACCAGTTGGTGACTGATTGTGAGAAGGATAGGTTATTGAGGACAGAGATAAGTTGTTTGTGTGGGACCATGTCAAATGCTTTAGATAGGTCTAGGAAAGTAGCAGAGAAGAGATAGCCATTGTTTTTATGCTGAAGGATAGTGTTTGTAAAGGAGAGTAAGGCAGTGGTGGTGCTATGGTTTGGTCAGAAACCATGCTGAGTACTGGAAAGGAGGTTGTTAGTAAGGAGGTAGTGTGAGACCTGAGAGTGTATGCATCTCTAGTATTTTGGAGAGTGGAGAGAGAATAGCTATGGGGCGGTAATTGGTTAGTTCTGCAGAGGGTCCGCCTTTGTGGAGGGGAATTATATTTGAGACTTTCCACAATGTAGGAACGTAACTTTCTGACAGAGATCGGTTAATCAAGATGGATACTGGGTAGGCCAGAGCATCAGCTGTGATTTGTAGGTATTCACTTGGGAGGTTGTCTGCTGCTAATTTGGTGGGTTTAAGTTTAGTTAAGAGTTTTTTTTATGTTGGAGGTAGGTACAGGAGAAAAAGAGAAGGCAGTTTGGAGATTACTAGTTGAAGGTGTGGGTTGGAGGGGGGTTGTGTTGTTTAGCTAGTGATAGTATGGTTTGGGTGAAGTGTGTGTTGAATGAGGTAGCAATATTTTCTGAGGAGTGAGGAATGTTAGGAGGAGGGGTACTGACTTTACCTGGGTGGAGGATGGAGTTTATGGAGGACCAGAATTGTTTGGGGCTGTGTTGTGAGGAGTCTAGGGCAGACTGGTAGTATTGGAATTTGTCCCATTTTATTAGCTTTTTGACTCTATTGCGTAGTTCTAGGAATTTCTGTCTAGCTGCGGGGGGTTTTGGTTTTGCGCCAGTGCTCCCAGGCTTTATCCCTGTTTTTCATTTCTGACTTAGTGGTTTTCTGTAGCCATGGGGAGGGTTGTGCTTTGGTTCTGGAAAATCTTATGGGGGCATGGTAATTAAGGATGTTCAGGAAGGTAGTATTAAAAGATTCAACTGCGTCATCTAGACTGAGGTACTTTAGAGCATACCAGTTACATTCTTTGAGGGATGAGATGAATGTGAGTGGGTTAAAGTTATTTTTTACATTTGACGATAGATGACAGGTTTAGCTTGGTACAGGTATTTTTTGAGTAGGAATGTTGGAGGGTGATCACTGAGGCAATCTGATAAGCAGACTGTTATATATGACTGGGGGTTCTTACTGACTAGTATCCAATCCAGGGTAGTGTGCTTGCTGGAGTTTTTATTTTTGGGGGGGGGTTTAAATTTTGTTTTTTTTAAAAAATTTTAAATTTTTTTTTGAATTTTTTTGGGGAATTTTGGGGGGGGGAAAAAATTTTTGGGGGGGTTTTTTTTTGGGGGGAAATTTTTAAAAATTTTTTTTTGGTTTTTTGGGGGTTTAAAATTTTTTTTTCCCCCCCGGGGCTTTTTTAAAGGGGGGGTTTTAAAAGGTTTTAAAAATTTTTTCCCGGGTTTCCTTTTCCTTTTTAAAATTTTTAATTTTTCCCAAAAGGGGTTTTGGGGGTTTTTGGGGGTTTTTTCTGGGGTTTTTAAAAATGGTCCCTTGGGGTTTGGGGGTTTTTTTTTTTAAAATTTTTTTTTTAAAAAAATTTTTGGTTTTTTCCCGTTTTGGGGGGGTTTTTCTTTTTTTGGGGGGGGGAAAAAAAAGTTTGGGGAAAACCCCCAATTTTTTTAAAAAAATTTTGGGTTTTGAATTTTGAAAAAAAATTTTGGCCCCCCCAAAAAAAGGGGGGGGGGAAAAAAGGGGGGTTTTCCCAATTAAAAAGGGTTTAAAAGGGGGGGGAAAAAATTTTTTTTTTTTTGGGGGGGGGAAAAGGGGGGCCGGGGTTTTGGGGAAAAGGGGGAAAAAAAGGGGTTTTTAAAAAAAAATTTTAAAAAAAGGGGGGGGTTTAAAGGGGGGGTTTTTTGGGGAAAAAGGGGGGGGGGTTTTGGTTTTTTGGGGGGGGGTTTTTTTTTAAAAACCCCGGGGGAAAAGGGGGGGGATCCCCCCTTTTTTGGGGGGAAAAAACCCCAAAAAAACCAAAATTTTTTTTAAAACCCCCCGGAAATTTTTAAAATTTGGCGGGGGGAAAATTTTTAAAAAATTTTTTTTTTTAAAGGTAAAATTTTTTTTTTTTGGGGGGGGAATTTTTTTTAAAAAATTTTTTTTGGGGGAAAAAAAAAAATTTTTTGGGGGGGGGGGTTTGGGCGGGGGGGGCCGGGGGGGAACAAAAAAAAAAAAACCCCCCCGACCAAAAAATTAAAGTTTTTTGGGGCCCCCCCCCCTTTTTTTTTAAAAAAATGGTCCCCTTTAAAAAAGGGTTTTTTCCAAAAAAAAAAATTAAGGGGGGGTTTTTTTTTTTTTTAAAAAAAAACCCTTGGGGGAAAAAAAAAAGGGGAAAAACCTTTTTTCCCCTTTTAAAAAAATAAAAAAAGTTTAAAAAATTTTTGGGCAACGGAAAATTTTTTTTGGGTTTTTAAAAAAAAAAACCCCTTTTAAAAAAAAACTTAAAAGGGGCCCCCAAAACCATTTAAAAATTTTAAAAACCCCCCTTTTTACCAATTTTAAAAAAAATTTTTTTTTAAAAAAAAAAAAATTAAAAAAAAATTTTTTTTAAAAAAAAAAAGGGGGGGAAAAAAAAAAAATTCCCCAAAAAAAGGGGGGAAAAAAACCCCAAAAAGGGGGTTCCCCCCTTTTTTTTTTAAAGGTTTAAAAATTTTTTTAACCCCCCAAAAAAAAAAAAGGGGGGGGGGCCCCCCGGGGGTTTCCCCCAAAAAACGGAAAAAAAAAATTTTCCCGGGAAAATTTCCCCCGGTCTAAATTTTAAAAAATTTTTTTTTTAAAAAAATTTTTAATTTTACGGGGAAAAAAAAAAAACCCAAAAAATTTTCCCCCCAAAAAATTTAAAATTTTTCAAAAACCCCCTAAAAACCCCCAAAAGGGGGGGGGAAAAAAAATTAAAATTCCTTAAAACCGTTTGGGCCCCCCTTCCGGGAAAAAACCCAAAATTAAAGGAAATTTTTTTTCCCCCCCTTTAAGGGAAAAATTTTTTTTAAATTAATTTGGGGGCCCGGGAAAATTTTTAAAATTTTTAATTTTTCCCCCGGAACCTTTTGGGGGGGAGGGGGGGAAAAAAAAGGGGGGAAAAAGGGGAATTTTTTTTGGGGGGGGGGGGGTTTTTTTTGGGTTTGGGGTTTTTTTTTGGGGGGGGTTTTTTTTTGGCCCCCAAAGGGGGTTTTTCCCCCCCCCTTTCCCCTTTTTCCCCCCCCAAAGGGGAAAAAAAAAAACCCCCCCCTTTAAAACCCCGGGGCCCCCAAAAAAAAAAAAAATTTTAAAAAAATTTTTTTTTTTGGGAAAAAAAAAACCCCCCCTTTTTTTTTAACCCCAAATTAAAAAACCCTTTAAAAAAAAATTTTAATTTTTAAAAAAAAAGGCCCGGGGGGTTAAAAATGGCCCGGGAAAAAAAGGCCCAAAAAAATAAAAAAAAGGGAAAGGGGGGAAAAAATTTTTTAAACCCCAGGGAAAAAAAAATTTTTGGGAAGGGTTTTAAAACCCCCTTAAAATTAAAAAAAGGGCGGAAAAAGGGGCTTTTTGGGGTTTTTTGGGGGGGGGGGGGTTTTTTTTTTGTTTTTTGGGGGGTTTGGGGAACCCCTTTTAAAAAATTTTTGTTTCCCCCCTTTTTTCAAGGGTTTGGGGTTTTTTTTGGGTTTTTTAAAAAAAAAATTTTTTTTTTTGGGGGGGGTTGGGAGGGGAAATTCCCCTTTTTAAAAACCCCCCCCTTTTTTGGGGGGAAAAATTTTTAAAAAAAAGGGCCAAAAAAATTCCGGGGGGGGGGCCGGGGGAAAAGGGGTTTGGGGAAAAATTTTTTTAAAAAAAAAAAAGGGGTTTAAAAATAAAAATTTTTTTTCCCCCGGGGGCCCCGGGGGGAAAAAAAAATTTTTTAAGGGGGAACAGGGTTAAAAATTTCCCCGGGGGGTTTTTTTGGTTTCCCAAAATTTTTGGGGCCCTTTAAAAGGGGGGTTTTGGGGGGGGGGAAAAAAAAATCCCATTAAAAATTTTTCCCTTTAAAATTTTGGCCCCAAAAAGGGGGGGGGAAAAACAAAAAAAAAAACCCCCCCCCAAAAGGGGGGCCCCCCCGGGGGGGGGCCCCCCCCCCCGGGGTGGGGGGGAAAAAGGGGCCCCCAAAAACCCAAAGGAAAAAAGGGGGGTTTTTTTTTTTCCCAATGCCCCCTTTTTTGGGGGTTTTTTTGCCGGGGGGAAGGGGGGCCCCCTTTTTTTTTTTAAAAAAAATGTTTGGGGGGGGGGGGAAAAAAAAAAATTAAAAAGGGGGGGTTTTTTTTTTGGGTTTTTTTTTTTTTTGGGGGGTTTTGTGGTTTGGGTTTGGGGTTTTTTTTCCCCCCCCCCCCAAAATTTTTAAAAAATTTTCCCAAAAATAACAAAAATTTTTTTTTAAAAAGGGCGGGGAAAAATTTTTGGAACATGGTTTGGGGAAATTTAAACCCAAAATTTTTTAAACCCCCCCTTTTGGTTTGGGGGGGGTTTTTTTTTTTTTTGGGGGGGGTTTTTTTGGGGGGGGGGAAAAAAAAAAAGGGAAAATTTTTTAAAAAAGGGGTTTTTTAAAACCCCTTTGAATTTTGGGGGTTTTGGGGTAAAAGGGGGGTTTTTAAGGGGGGGGGTTTTTTTCCCCCCTTTAAAAAAAAACCCAAAAAAAAAAATTTTTTTTTTTTTTTTAAATAATTTTTTTTTTAAAAATAAAAAGGTTTTTGGGGGGTTTGGTAAACGGGGAAAAAAAACCCCCCTTTTATGGGGGGGGGGTTTTTTTTTTTTTTGGGGTTTTTGGGGGTTTTTTGTTAAAAAAATTTTTTCCCCCCCCCCAAAGGGGGGGGGCCCCCTTTTAGGCCCGATTTGGGGGCCTTTTTAAAAAAAATTTGGGTTTTTGGGGGGGGGTTTTTAAAAAAAAAAAAAAAATTTTAAAAAATTTTTAAATTTTTTGGGAAAAATTTTTTCCCCCTTCCCCAAAAAAAATTTGGGGGGGGTAAAAGGGGGGGGGGGGGGGCCCCCCCCCAAAATTCCCCGGGGAAATGGAAAATTTTTGGGGGGGTTTGGGGGTTTTTTCCCCCGGGGGGGGAAAAAAAGGGAAAACCCCCCCCCAAAACCCAAATAAAAAAAAAAAAACATTTAAACCCAAATTTTTCCCCCTTTTTCCCCCCCAAAAAAAAAATTTTTAAATTAAAATGGGGGGAAAAGGGGGGCCCCCCCGGGCCCCCTTTAAAAAGGGGGGGGGGGAAAAAAAAGGGGGCCCAAAACCCAAATTAAAGGGGCCCCAAAAAAACCCGGATGATACCTGTGAAATGTTAGCATATGCTAGGCAGTTCTTTGACAGATGACCTCCTGGGACATGTATATTCTGGAAACAGAAATAGATTCCTTCACATACACACACACTCTTACTTGGCAACACTGGGACTAGACCCCTACCTAGGTATGTAGTGCTAGTGATATGTGTGGCTTTAATTGCACACACCACACAGCTTTTAGGATGAGGTGTGTTCCATGTTACATGTTACATGAAGAACAACCCTAGGCCTGTACAATATGGTAATGGGGGATGTACTGGTTGTTTATGGACAATACATTGCGTGATATACCATCATATACACATTGACAAACACATAACAGTCAGACACACATCTGAGAGACCTGGGCTTATCACTGCTAAGTACCTTGTCAGTGTGTCCATTGTGTTACAGATAAGTTGCACACAGCACATGCATAACTGAGCTGGATAGTGTTATCAGTTACCTGTATGGATGATGATGACAGTGGTTTCCATACAGTGGAACATGGGACATGGACAGGGGGTACCATGGTGTAAAGACAGTATACCCAGCACACACACCCCACAGTGGATACTGTACGCACTTAAACCCATGATAACATTCTGACATACCCACCATCACGCATTAACCAATACTGCAATACAACACTTTGTCCATCCCAAGAGTGTTACTACAGGGATATGCATCTAATGCACATGCCACAGGCATAGTAGGGTAATGCATTGTCATGCCTCTCCTACGGTCAGCAACATCACTATCCCAAATACTGTTTGGCAATGTGTATTGTAATAGGAGAATGTGGCCTCAGAATGCTGTACCCTATCTATATATGGGACCCAGACACATGCTCGACTAGCATATGTCTGAATCACAAAACATTGAACACACATAAACAAAAGCGCTTAACATCGACAAGTACTTCTGTGTATGTGTGCCTGTTTCATACATCGGACTACAGTGCGGGTAAGGGAAAATTCCCTTTCCCTACTGTAGTGTGATCTCGGAGTGAGAATAATAAAGTAGGGAGGTGTGGGGGGTGCAGGGGGAGTGCAGTAACTTAGATTTTTTTTGAACTACACATACACGAACGCGCTTTTCGATGTTAAGTGCTTTCATGTATGTGTGTTCGATGTTTTGTGATTCAGACATATGCTAGTTGAGCATGTGTCCTAGACCCCTATATATATATATATATATATATATATATATATATATATATATATATATATGTATATATATATATTTTTTTTTTTTTCACACATACATGCACTTGCCAGAACTCAGTGAGTATCTCATGCCTATCAACCCATTTGTACAACAGTGTTGTGCGGGTACTGCAAGACCCAGGTAGCCCTTAGGGAGAAGAGCATAACAAGGTACATGTAATGTCTGGTACAGCAGCCACATCTAACTATGGCAATGGGGGATGGGGTGGGTATGAAGGGCCTTGTGGTATTCTCAGCTACAGGTCTGCAAACACACAGACACTGATATTCTCAGTAATGCACAAATACACATTTGTCAGTACTGGGGTGCATCGATGCAGGTGTTCATAGGTGTTTACCTGGCTATTATCCATGGACAGATGGGAAGTGTAGGGGATGCGTGTACAGTGGTAACATGCCAACTGCCATGTGCCAGCAGGCCATCTATCAACAGATATCACAGGGGTGATCCTCAGGGTGAGAGTGACATGCATCAGCCAATCATCTGGGTGCCTCTTGCAGATGGCCAGTGAGGTGCTCCAGTTGACATGTATGCAACATGAATTACATAACATGGTCAGTGTCTGTCCTGAAGACCTGTACCCAAGAATGTTCTGTTGACTGTGGTAGTGTAGTTGAGGCATCTATGGCATGTGGTGTGTCCAGGGTGTGGATTCCTAGCTGTGGCATTCATAACACAGCTGGGCAGACATGTCAGTGTCTGTCAAGCATAGATTGCTTGTAAGTAGCCAAGATGGATACTTGATATCTGCACATCTGTACAGTGGACAGACATCAGCTAGCCATCTAGTTATGCATTAGGATGAATGTGTTGACAGATAGACGTCTGACACCGATAGGTATGCCATTACTACATGACGGCAGCCCTCACTGACATGTACTATACACACAGTAGTCTACAGTAATTTTCCACATGTCAGATCTTTATCCAGTAGGAAATAATTGAGACACGGCTCACACACCAGGAACATGACAGTCCATCTTTGCATGCAGGGGTGTTTGGCTCCAGTACTACAATCTGCAGTCTACTCTTACATGGGAAAGCAGTGTCAACAGTAGTACCATAATGATACACTAAATGTCAGCGTGACTGTATATAACCTGGGATATTACCCATATATGTAACACATTCAAATGGAAAAGAGTGTTGTACAAGCCATATATACCACGTGTCCCAGAATGTAGACTCACACCCCATGCTACTGTAATGACAGCACATAGACACATGTTATGTACATGGCATTAAATACACTTATTAAAGATGTCATTACCCGGCTATTTTATCAGACCAGAATGTGAGCTCTGATTACCAGGGCTGAGCCATGCTTAGCAGGTTTCAGTATTGCTGCAATATAACTGCTAAGTATATTCACGCATTGGTAAGCGAAGCCTACACGGTGTAGGCGCCTGTACATTTAACCATATGTTAGCACTGCTTAGCTTTGCACAAACCCTTGCAAACCCATTTAAAGCTGCTCAAAACTGCCTTAACCACTCTGTATCCAACAGCCCTTGTTCTGCTCAGCAACAAAAAAAAAACAACCCTTATAGGTCTTGAACCCAGGACCCTGTACACTATAGTCAGAGCAGTTAATCACTAAGCCATCACAGCTGTGAAGACAGTTGCTGTATTTCTAATATATCTGTCAGTGCACATACTGAATAGCATAGAACAACTGTTATGACTTCTACAATGGCATAGTACTTGTTATCGATAATACTGTTGAATCACATACATTGCTATATCTAAATATACACATAGATAAATGCAGTGCGATACATCTGGGGAAGGTATACACAACAGTAATGTTTACACATAACAAGGATAATACATATGTCGATATATGTGTACATGTACATACACATATATATGTATTTATATACATCTCATGGCCATATATCTATATATATATATATATATATATATATATATATATATATATATATATATATATAAATAAATATAAAAGCAATCAAGACTCAGCACAGATGCCAAAATTAGGGCTATAGGTTGTGAATGATAGTCCAAACCCGAAATTGGTTCCAAAATCAAACAGCAACAGTTTAATAAAAATCCAAAATGTGTAATATATTTTATACATTCACATGATTGTCCCTCCAGGAGGGATAGCCCCCCTTCCTCCTGTAGTTTTTTGAATTGTAGTTAACAGGGTGTTTATACATCAATCTCTCCGACCTACGTAGTGGAGGGAATTCTTCATTATCCACAATATTTTCATTATGCATTTCTACTTCTTCCATTAGTACATCTTCATTACCTCTATCAAAGTTATTTATATGTTTACCCCCAAAACCTAGGTTTGGGGTAATGGGTGTGTGTTTTGTACTCGTGTATATCTCTATCTATTTTAGAAAGTTTTCTGTTCTGAACTTCGATACAATGCTTTTCTACGTCTTTTAATAAATTCTTGTAGTGACTTCTCTGTTCAGAAATAGAAAACATAAGATCATTGACTATAGCCTTATTAGTAAGAGAGAGACGCACAGGCCGACCACCTCGTACTGATACAGGATTAAATGACTCTTTTCATGTACAGAGAACAACACAAGGTACTGAACAGTTATTTAAAGACATTGTGAACACCAAATTTGACTTTGCAAATGGGAAAATTTTGAAAAAAACTGTTGGTTCATATAAACAAACCCTTGATGATTTACACTTTTATCTTAAAAAGTATAAAATGCTGGAGTTGGACAATGCTTATCTTAAACATTGTATTGGTTTAAAGATTGTCCCCAAGGGTTTAAGGGTTACTAAATTTCCAAACAATGTTTATGAAGGTACTGATTTTCATAAGAATTTAATTCAAATATTTGATGACTGTGGCTTCTCTATTATGCGTGCTATAATTGTTAATAATGAACATGAAATGGAGAAACTGTATAACCTTATAGATGAAGCTAATAAGGCTATAGTCAATGATCTTATGTTTTCTATTTCTGAACAGAGAAGTCACTACAAGAATTTATTAAAAGATTTAGAAAAGCATTGTATCGAAGTTCAGAACAGAAAACTTTCTAAAATAGATAGAGATATACACGAGTACAAAACACACACCCATTACCCCAAACCTAGGTTTTGGGGTAAACAGATGGTAAATAACTTTGATAGAGGTAATGAAGATGTACTAATGGAAGAAGTAGAAATGCATAATGAAAATATTGTGGATAATGAAGAATTCCCTCCACTACGTAGGTTGGAGAGATTGATGTATAAAAACCCTGTTAACTACAATTCAAAAAACTACAGGGGGAAGGGGGGCTATCCCTCCTGGAGGGACAATCATGTGAATGTATAAAATATATTACAAATTTTGGATTTTTATTAAACTGTTGCTGTTTGATTTTGGAACCAATTTCGGGTTTGGACTATCATTCACAACCTATAGCCCTAATTTTGGCATCTGTGCTGAGTCTTCGGTGCTTTTACTTTATTTATAAGTTTTATTTTTGCACCGTCCATTTTTTCTTTTACATATATATATATATATATATATATATATATATGTATGTATGTATATATATATATATATATATATATATATATCATATATGTATGTGTATATATATATATATATATATATATATATATATATATATGTATGTATATGTATACATATATATATATATATATATATATATATATATATATATATATATATATATATATATATATATATATATATATATATATATATATATATATATATCATCATCTTCTTTCGGCTGTGCCTGTTAGGGGTCGCCACGGTGGATCATCTGTTTCCATATCTTCCTGTCCTCTGCCTCTTGCTCTGTCACACCAACCACCTGCATGTCCTCTCTCACCACATCCATAAACCTTATATTAGGCCTTCCTCTTTTCCTGTTACCTGGTAGCTTCATCCTTAGCATCTTTTTCCCAATATACTCATCATCCCTCCTCAGCACATGTCCAAACCAATGTAATCTTGCCTCTCTGGCTTTGCCTCCAAACCTTCCAACCTGGGCTGACCTTTTCCTAATCCTGTCCACCCTCGTCACACCCGGTGCAAATCTTAACATCTTTAACTCTGCCACATCCAGCTTAAACGCCTGCCTTTTTGTCAATGCCCCTGTTTCCAGCCCATATAACATAGCTGGTCTCATTACCCTCTTGTAGACCTGCCCTTTCACTATTACTGGTACTCATCTGTCACAAATCACTCCTGACACTCTTTTCCACCCACGCCATTCTGCCTCTACTCTCCTCTTCACCTCTCTTCCACACTCACCATTATTCTGAACTATTGATCCCAAGTATTTAAACTCTTCCACCTTCACCACCTCTACTCCTTGCATCCTCACCATTCCTCTATCCTCCCTCTCATTCACACACATATATTCTGTCTTAGTCCTGCTGACCTTCATTCCTCTTCTCTCTAGAGCATCTCTCCATCTCTCCAGGGTCATCTCCACCTGTTCCCTACTCTCACTACAGATCACAATGTCATCTGCAAACATCATAGTCCACGGGGACTCCTGTCTAATCTCGTCTGTCAACCTGTCCATCACCATTGCAAATAAGAAAGGGCTCAGAGCTGATTCTTGATGTAATCCCACATCCACCTTAAATGTATCCGTCATTCCCATCGCAGACCTCACCTCCATCACACTACCCTCGTACATATCCTGTACCATTCTTACATACTTATCTGACACTCCCGACTTCCTCATACAATACCACAACTCCTCTCTAGGCACTCTGTTATATACTTTCTCTAAGTCTACAAAAGTACAACGCAACTCCTTCTGACCGTCTCTGTACTTCTCCATCAACAATCTCAGAGCAAACATCGCATCTGTAGTGCTCTTTCCCAGCATGAAACCATACTGCTGATCACTAATCATCACGTCCCTTCTTAACCTAGCTTCGACTACTCTTTCTCATAACTTCATGCTGTGACTGATTAATTTAATCCCTCTGTAGTTACTACAGTTCTGCACATCACCCTTATTCTTTAAAATTGGTACCAAAATATTTTTCTCCATTCTTCAGGCATCCTCTCACTTTCCAAGATTTCATTAAACAATGTGGTTAAAAACCTAAACACCACCATGCTTCCACAGGTATGTCATCTGGACCAACAGCCTTTCCATTCTTCATCCTTTTCATAGCTATCCTTACTTCCTCTTTGTTAATCCATTGTACTTCATGATTCACTATCCCCACATCATCCAACCTTCTCTACCTCTTATTCTCTTCATTCACCAACCCCTCAAAGTACTCTTTCCATCTCCTCAACACACTCTCCTCGCTTGTGAGTATGTTTCCCTCATTATCCTTTATGACCTTTACCTGCTGCACATCTTTCCTAGCTCGGTTTCTCTGTCTAGCCAATTGGTACAGGTGCTTTTCTCCCTCCTTAGTGTCCAACCTTTCATACAACTCTTCATATGCCTTATCCTTAGCCTTCGCCACCTCTCTCTTTGCCATGCACCTCATCTCCTTATAGTCCTGCCTACTTACTTTATCACTCTGACAATCCCACTTCTTTTTTGCCAACCTCTTTCTCTGTATACTCTCCTGTACTTCCTCATTCCAGCACCATGTCTCCTTGTTGTCCTTCCTCTGTCCAGATGTCATACCAAGCACCTTTCTAGCCGTCTCCCTTACTAGCTCTGCTGTAGTTACCCAGCTATTTGGTAACTCTTCAATGTCACACAGTGCCTGTCTTAACTCATCCCTGAACTCCACCTCACAATTACCCTTTTTCAATTTCCATCATTTGCTCATTGGTGCTGCACTCACACTACTCCTCCTCTTCTTGATCACCAACGTCATCCTACAAACCACCATCCTATGCTGCCTAACTACACTTTCCCCGATCACCACTTTACAGTCTCCAATCTCCTTCAAACTGGCCCTCCTACATAAGATATAATCCACCTGTGTGCATCTTCCTCCACTCCTGTATGTCACCCTATGCTCCTCTCTCTTGCTAAAATAAGTATTTACCACAGACTTGTCCATTCTTTTCGCAAAATCCACTTACATCTGACCTTCTGCATTCTTTTGTTTAACACCAGTCCTACCCATCACTTCCTCATCCCATCTGTTCCCTTCACCAACATGACCGTTGAAATCTGCTCCAATCACTACTCTCTCACCCTTGGGTACAGTCATCACCATTTCATCCAACTCACTCCAAAATTTTTCTTTCTCATCCATCGCACACCCAACTTGTGGAGCATATACACTAACAACATTCATCATTACACCATCAATTTCCAGCTTCATAAACATCACACTATCCGACACTCTTTTCACCTCCAAAACACTCTTAGCATGCTGTTACTTCAGGATAACTCCTACACCATTTCTCCTCCCATCCACACCATGATAAAGCAATTTGAACCCACCTCCGATACACCTAGTCTTACTCCCCTTCCATTTGGTCTCTTGCACACACAATATAACAACCTTCCTTCTGCCCATCATATCAGCTAGCTCTCTCCTTATACCAGTCATACTGCCAACATTCAAAGTTCCGACCAAGTGGCTGTTGTGTATGAGACATGGGTGGAGAGTATTCTCTGGGTAATACAAGGGTTGCCTATATTGTTCCCCAATCCATGATGTCACATGTAGGGGTATGGATTGTCTACACCAGTCTCTCTGCTGTTTGATATCTGTTGTCCTTGTAAGCTGGACATTGTGACATATAATAGGCCCACGATATAAGAAATTTGCAAATCCCGCTACACAATGAGTCCTGTTATTACACACTCACAACTACCTCCACACAGGATACTGATGGCACACACACACACACACACACACACACACACACACACACACACACACACACACACACACACACACACACACACACACACACACACTCACACACACAGAGTCTCACAGTTGCCATGTCGAGGATTAGAACTCTTACTTAACTAGTACATCACACTATAGCATTACACAGTTATAGCACACGCCATGTAGCTTACAGGGCTATTCTGTCCTCAAAGATGTATTTCAAAGTGAATGACATCAGCAGACCTGCCAAAGTAGGGCAATGTAAATTGTAGTGACTGTGAATGGCCTCTAAACCATTGATTCCTACACAGACAAACAAACACACACACACACAGAGTTTCAGAGTTGGCATGTCTGTGATTAGAGCTCCTACCTAACTAGTACATCACACTAAAGCATTAGGCAGTTATAGCACGAGCCACAGAGCTTACTGGGTACCTTTTCCCCAAAGGTGTATTTCAAAGGGAATGACATCAGCAGGCCTGCCAAAGTAGGGCAATGGAAATTGTAGTGACTGTAAATGGCCTCAAAACCATTGATCCCTACACAGACAAACACACGCACACACACGCACACACACACACACACACACACACACACACACACACACACACACACACACACACACACACACACACACACACAGAGTTTCATGGTTGCCATGTCTGGGATTAGAAATCCAACTTAACTAGCACATCACACTACAGAATTACACAGTTTTAGCATGTACCATGGAGCTAAGTGGGCTGCTTTTGCTCCAAAGATGTATTTCAAGGTGAATGACATAAGCAGGCTTTGCCAAAGTAGGGCAATGGGGAGTGTAGTGACTGTGAATGGCCACAATAGCATTGATCCCTGCAGACACACACACACACACACACACACACACACACACACACACACACACACACACACACACACACACACACACACACAGTCACCATATCTGGGATAAAAACTCCTACCTAGGTAGTGCAACCCACTATAGCATTACACAGTTATAGCACGTGCCACAGAGCTTATAGGGCTACTCTTTCACCAAAGGTGTATTTCAAGAGGAATCACATCTGCAGGCTTGCTAAAGTAGGGCAATGGGAAGTGCAGTGTGTGTGTATGGGCTATAAACCATTCATCTGGAAGCAGTCACACAACACTCAGTCACACACAGGTTTAAATTTAACAGGTACATGTATACAACTGCTAGATGAATAATTCCTTGTACAATCATGTTACACAGTTATCACAAGCACCCCAGAGTCTATAGTGCTGAGGGATACCAGAGGCAAATGTCTACAGTGATTGACATTTGCACATCATGTGGTTTTAGCCAACTGGATGTGTGCTGGGTGGGACAGGCCTCATGATGAGAGGTCCTCTGTCACTGTCACTCTCTTCCACACATCTATGTATGTGTAAGTTTGGCATATTATAGCGTGTTGTCCTTGGATATATGTGCATATTCCTATCCAATGTGTGTGCAAAGCATGACTGGTGTGCAATGTGGACTGTGTGCACAAACATATGTGACTGTCAGATATGTATAGACATGGGCTTCATTTCTGTAAGTGTGGGATCATGCCCAGTATGAGCTTTCATTATTTTGTTGTCAGACATGGGCTTCATTTTTCTAAGTGTGGGAGCATGACCAGTATGACCTTATGTATTGAATGTGTGAATCCATTCCAGGTAGGTTGTACTCCAGTGCAGGCATTTGTGTTCTACACCTACAGCTAGAAACCTGTTTCTGTGGGATATCTGTAGATCTGTTGATAATATGGGGTCAAAATGGGCAAAGGATAGTGGGTTACTGTAGGTAATTGTGTCCGTGCTGCTTCTGATACATGGTCCTGGTGTTAGCAGAGAAATTCAGACATATGTACTGTTTTACACTGTGATGTTTTATGTCATCAACTACTGTCAGGTATACATATTTGCTTGCAGTAATTTCCTGGGGAACACAGGGTGAATAAAGCTGTGTCCAGTATTGTGGTCTGCAGCCTACATATTCTTGCACAATCATGCCATTCTGGAGGGGAAGCTGCAGACACTTGCTGATGGGTCTGTGTAAATGGTTCAGCACCCCGGTACAGTGGTGGCTGAGGATGCCCATCCATCGACGTGACAGTATGGTCATATCCTGCTGTGGCCATACCTCACAGCTGTACAGATTCACACAGGTTACCCAGAGACAGGGCTCATATTTTTGGTCATTGCCCCTTCACATTGTGGTTTACAAGTAGGTTTGTAGACCCTCATTTCTGTGTTTGCAGGCAGGGATAGTATGTGCACATGGCTGAGTTTCAGACTTCACACACTCCATGGCGTCCATGCTCCTACCCCCAGTTATTCTATCCGCTTCAGAAAATTACGCAAACATTATCTGATAAATTCTCTATAGTCATCACTTCATAGATTCATAGATTCATAGATTAGTACTAGGCTAGCTTCCTTTGTGGGCCATTTTAAGCCTAGCCAATTACCCCATTTGAGAATCAAACCCTGCACCTTTGGTTTATAAGGCAAACACCTCAACCATTATCCATCCCAGCAGTATTTTGGGGTTGTTCCACAGTTCATGCAGTAGAACATGGTGGATATGTTACTGGGATTTGTCAACATGGCCTTGCATTTGGGTTCTGTGGACTGTGTTATGTTGTTATTTGGGAGTCCATGAGAAAACATACATTGGCAGTAAGGGTGAGACACAGGCCTTTGACAAAGGTCTGTAGGGCATTTGGTAGTGATGCAGGCCATCTGTAGCAGGCTGTTGCATTGTGTCACTCCTACAGTCCCAGGCTGAAAGCCACTATATTCCCCTGGGATGACAGAATAGGTGTGCAAGGTGTTAATGTCAATAGTTTCTGTCATTATTGATCCAGTGGTGTGGATGCTGGCAGGCTGCTGCTTACAGCTAGGGACACACCTGGCATGGAACACCTCTTCAGCAAGCTTCATTCTGTGGCTATTTCCATACAGAGGTGGGGGTCATATTGTACTCATTCCTAACAGCAGGGATAAGAATTGTGAGGTACCTGTGGCTGATGGTGGGGTGAGCTGAGTGCATGTGTGCTATGGAAGCTACTTGCAGCTGACTCACATATATATGTGGGGCATTTCACTTATGCTGGCTTGTGCAGGAACATCAGCAGTTTCTCAATACTTCATACCTGTGACCTTTGTGGTCTGCCAGTGTTTGGCCAGACAACATCAGTATTCCATACTACAAACCCAACTAATGTGCTGCTAACCTGTATGTACAATTCCAAAGGTGTGTCCATTTGACAGTAACATTTTATACACTCTCTGTCTAGGGTACTTCCACCTGTGTACTCATTGTATGTCTAGGCCCACATTCATGCCATGTCCATCTTTCAGATGGTGACAGATATTACATCTGAACAATTACTGTGGCTTACTGCTGGAATGTGTCTTGCTGGGATGCATTGTGTTTGGCACTGCCATTGTGAGAACTTTGCCCTGTCACTGGCAGTACTGGCCAATGGCCACCAGGACAAAACCCACCATGTCTACATGCTGATTACTCTCACACAATATACAACACACACCAACCTAACACACACAGCCCTGCATATTGTACATGTGCTACAATCTATCCTGCTACTTTGGCTTGCTCAGGTAATCTGTGCTCCACTGTTATTATACCTACACATACATGATATTACATTTCTACATAGGCTTGTGGGGGGGGGGTACACCTGATAACTGTACACATTTACTATGACTGTACTGGTATTTCAGGTACTCCATTTCATTCTGTATTCTGACCTATCATGCAGACTAGAGGCATATCACTGTACTACAGTTCTTAGGTTTTATTTACCTATATTTCAGATTCAGACTTTTTACCCTTCAGAACTAACATCCCACTACCTGACCTGTTGTAGTCTGTTTGTGTAGGTCTGGAGGGTGACTGTTCTCCATAGCCATCAATCATAGGCTTTGGCACAGCCTTTCTTTGTATTTGTCTATGCCTGTCCTGCTGGCTGAGACTGTTGTTGGGTATGTGAGCCTCACTGACTTGCATGTGTGTCTCCTATGGACACACATTTGGCCCACCACATTTCCTGCAGTGGGTTTTGTCACCTTGTCTAGTACTGGCTACTATGGTGACACCAGTATTTGTTACAGATTTCATGGGTGTATATTAGAACATCAAAGTTTCAAAACTTCGAATATTCTAATATCAACCTCTATTCAGCGAAAGCTGAAAATATCGAAGCAAAAGAAAATCAAATTTTTTCCTAGGGAAAGAATTTGGTTGTCCATTTCTGTTGCTTCGGTATTTTCAGCGCTGTGGTGGAAAGTTACGGGTCATAGTCAGGTAAGTGTGCGATTGAGTGCGGGTTAGGTAAGTTAGGGTTAGGGTGCGGATTAGGTAGTGTGCGATTGTGTAGACATGAGGGTTAGGGAGGGTTAGGTGAGTTAGGGTTAGGGCACGGGTCAGGTAAGTGTGTGATTGTGTGGACGTGAGGATTAGGGCGAGGTAGGTGAGTTAGGGTTAGGATGCGGGTGAGGTGAGTGTGCGATAGTGACGGACCTTAGGGTTAAGGTTTGGGTTAAGGTAAGTGGATAGTTAGTGGTGTGTGTATAGTTTAGTGTAGGGTTAGGTATAAGATTTTAGGTGTATGTGTGTGGATTGCTGTTTGTTTGGTGTGCTTGTGTTGTGTGTATGTGTGTTGGAATACCGAGTTTTTTTCCATAGGAAAAAATTCACTGTTCTGCATGTTTGATATTTTCAGCTTTCGCTGAATAGGGGTCGATATTAGAACATTTGAAGTTTTGAAACTTCGATGTTCTAATATAGACCCAATTTCATGCTGCCAATATAGGTGTCTACTATCTGCTGGCATCTCATTCAGCCACCCGATTCCCTTGCATGCTCACATCCATACCATAGATACAAGTAACAAAACATACTACTCCATTCAGCAATTGACAGGGAGAGTGAATTACCTTGTGGTTGTGCCAGTATTGAGGATGGTGCTGGAGGGCTGATTATATTGGATGCACATAGTTACACTCCCTATACATGGTCAAGCACAGTTAGTGTCATGTTTGGCATCCCTTTTATTGCATGTGTGAGTCAGAGAAAGGTGTCATTCCCTGGGTTCCTACCATGTCAGTGTATGTGCTATGTGTAGCATCTTTGCCAAGGCCTGGGCATACAGGGCACACCTTCTGCCTACTGGGACAGGCTCAAGTTGTTCCTCCTCTGAGTCACTCTGTGCCTGTGCAGGCCTTGGCAATGGTGGGGGGGGGGGCTGTGTGGCCCTGCCCCATGCTGTTGCTGCTGCAGCTGTTTCTGCAGGATAATATTGTGTAACATGGCACATATGATGACAATTTGGGTACATGTAGCTGGTGAGTACCGCAAGGCTCCACTGGATATGTCCAGGCACCAGAACCATGACTTGAGCATCCCAAACACATGCTCGATTATGATTTTGGTTTGTGCGTGTTCCTCATTATGGAGTTTTTGTTTGTGTGTGTGTGCATTTCTGATGGGTATCATCAGCCACGGCTCCAGTGCGTAACCAGCATCCCCCACTAGATGGCCATATGGGATGTCCCCACTGGCAAATCTCTGGTACAGCTGTGTCATATGTCAGATGTGGGAGTCGTGATAGCTTCCAGGGCTGCTAGCACACACATTCATTATAATGCCCTGTGCATTGCACATGACCTGCCAGTTGATGGAGGGGAAGCCCTTGCAGTTTATGTAGACTCTACCCCACTCACCAGGTGGTGCTTTGATGTGTATGTGCGTACAGTCTATAGCACCCACTACCTCAGGGTATTCTTCTCTTTGGTGGAAGAGACACATATTGCTGGTCTATGCCTCACGGGTGTTGAGGAAATATATGTGCTCACCAGTACGTGCTGACATGGCATCCAGTAACTGGTGGAGTACTCTGGATGCCGATTCCTGTGAGATCCCTATGATATCCCTAATTGGCCTTTGGAAGATACCTGTGGCTAGTATTCTTAGGCCTACATATACCTTGGTATCCACTGTGATGGGTTCTCCTCTGTTGGTTCTATGTGTGAGGTGTGGCCAGCACAGCTCAACAATTTGCTGTAGGAGGTCCCTGTCCACCTTATAGTGCTCCACTATATCCAGCTCATGTAGCCCCTGGTAGGTGACCCTGGGTCTGTACAGTCTTCTCCTTCTTCTCACTGTGGGTTGGTCATCAGCATTATCATCCTCACAACCCTCAGCCTCTTCCACATGTTGATTTATGAGAGCAAATGCAGCCCCTGTCATTTTGCTTTTGTTAGGTAAAATGTCCCCGTTTGTATACACAGGTGGTGTAGAGATTGTGGGAGAAAACAGAGGGAAAGGTGTTTGCATAGTTTATAGTAGTGTGCTGGGCTGGGCTGCTGCCAGTGTAATTGGTTGATTCTGATACAGTTCACCTGCCAGCTATGCTAGTTCTCCTTTATTACCTTCCTACTGCTGTTTTCCCTTCCCATTGCCTTCCTGTTTTAGCCCCAAGGCACGCTGCACAAACCAAGTGCTCAGATGTGCATGGAGCTGCTAATTTCTGGTTTACTTTTTTTTGTTTAAAACCCAGTGTGTGGAGCACACACCCATGTAGGCAATGTAAAGTGTAATTGGCAGCTTCAGACACACCCCCTTCCTTAGCTCTGCTAAGCTAAGGGCAAACCCGAGCCACAGGGCTCCAATAAGCTTACAGTATGCCTGACACACCCCTCTATGATGTCAGCTAGCTCTTAGGCTTGCACCATGGTCTTCCTGCACCTACACAGTTGAGTGCAGGCTAGCCATGAGGGGAAATCTGTGATTCAGTATCATTCACCTCATTTGCATAGGATTGTCTGCTAACGCTTAGTTACAAATCCCACACTGAGCCTTCCCCCTCAGCGATTACTATTCACTTGCCTTGTTGTCTTTTGCCTGCCACTGACTATAATGGCAAAATTGTGATTCTGCAGAGAAAGCTTTTTCAGGGTTTTTCTTTTATTTTCTGGCTGATCCCATTTGTGCGCCACTGCCCTATGCTTAAACAGCCACAATCGGCCAAAAAAATAAAAGTTTTTTTTTTTGCAACTGTTTTCCATGCCAATGGCCATATATTTGGCCACTGGCATGCTTTACACATTATATACACCCTTTAGTTGGAGCTATCATGGCTCTGTTTTGTAGTTTGCAAAAATGTACTCGGTTACTAACTGAGTACATTTCTGCAGGTTACACTACTCCTGCACGGATGGCTGCTAGGTTCCTGGATTGCTAATTTACCTCATTAGCATGGTTTTCACCCGCAAATGGGGTAATTAGCATACATGAGCTGTGTCCATGCAAGAATAGTGCAGGGGCGCTCATGCACATCCCGGGAGCTTGTTCCTGGATCTCTCAGTGGCCATATTGCCTCCAGCAGCTCCTGCACTATTCCTGCATGTCATGCAGAGCTTGCTGAATCCTGTGGACTGTTTCAGTTTCTGATTTATTAATGAATTGCATCTGTCCTTTTGAGATTTTGATATGTTTTTTAATGAGCTCATTTGCTTTTATTTAATGTTTTTAAAGAAGTTTTAAATCATACAGTAAAAGATGGAAGTGATAAAAATATTCAACCAGATGCAGTTCCTTGAGTATTTAATTTATGCATTTATTTGTTTGTTTATTTATTTGATGATTCACATTTGTATTAACCAGAGACCCCTGACTGCAGTCAGTAACAGAAAGAATTGCCCAGTGCTTGCAGTTGAAAATATAGTCTCAAAAATACTAGATTTAACTTTTTTTTCAGTACTGGTTGCAAATCAGAGTTTTTTTGTAGACAAACATAGGTGAACAATGCAACAAATCATATACTTTTAACAAAACATTAGGAAGGTACAGATCCTTGCACGCTGGTACAGTATTTCATCAGCACCAGATGTATTACAAAGAGCTGCACATGTAGTTGAAAGCCTGGATCATCTTGTAAATGTAATTGATAATCTATTAGTGTGGGGGGTTAATATGTAGCAGGACAAGAGACTGATATAGCTGCTAAAGAAAATATGACAGCATAATAGCAGGTAAAATATTACTAAATATAAAATAAATACAATAAATATGAATATATTTGTCATACTCACATCAGAGGGACTGAAAATAATACTGTAAAAGTCACAACAGTCATGCAAATGTTAAAGTCAGAAGACAAGTAAACATTTTAGGGCTTTGCAAGAATGATGCAGGATTTTGCAAAATTTGTATCCATTATGCCTCAGCAAACAATGATTGTAAGAAAGCCATTCGAGTAAGTAAATATATAACTTCAGAATAAAGTTAACAAAAGGAAACCAGTTGAAATGCTTAATAAATTAGTTGTAGATGCACAAACATTAAAATACTGTGATTTTAATAAGCTAGTTACACTGCAAGTAAAAAATAATCAGAATGGTAAAGGAACTATGATCTTACCTGATAATAAAAAAGTTTCTATGAATTGAGAGTGTTTATTTTATTGAAGAGATATAAATAGATTGAAAACGACCTGTAGTGTAAAGATGTGAGAATTTCCATGAATACATCTGTGAAAAGGAAGTTCAGGGAAATATACACCACAAACATTTGCAAAATATATTCAGGACATTATTATATGAAAACCACCTACACTGCAGAAGATATTATTTACTCTGCAGTAGTATGACCTTACAGTAAAACATATTTTTATTTTTTTATTGTATTTATTTTTTATTTTGCCTTTGTCTACCTGGCTTGTCTGACTGGGTTTAGTCAAAACCCCTTTTCAGTGAAAGCCCAGAGAGAAAAGCTTTGACATGTTATAAACATTTCAAATAGACGATAATTTACATGTACAGATATATGCATTAACAATTGCACACATTTGCTAAATAGAATGCATTCATATGAAATATAGGCAACTATTACAGTATAAACAATACTTATGAATTACTAGATGTTGGACAATGAGCATTTGAAGAGGTGTATTAGTGGGTTTGTCAAATACAATATAACCATCATATTTATATTAGGGGTATAGAGATGGAAGAAGCAGTATTACAAACCTGCATATGGCTGGAAGATGATAGTAATACTGTTCAGGAAATGGTGAAGACTAGTTGTAGGACATAGGATCCTAAGTGAAGAGAAATGGTTTGATGATATGGCAAGCTGAAGATAACTGTGGCATTCATCCTGGAAATATACAAGAGTGTATGCATTGATTTGATAGATGTAGTTTTAGTGAATATTTAAATGAGTTTGCATTCTGAATGGAGACATTGAATTTGTCCCTGAAGCAGTTGGAAACATATATGAGACTGCTTTAAGTCAGAAAAGAAAGAACATTTTATTGCATATTCATCCTGTGTGTTAGGTTTTATCTTGGATTATGTCCAAGGATAGTGCTCAGTGATTTTGAAAAAGGGGAGGTAAATGCTATTCAAGCTCATTTCCCTACTAGTGTTGCTAAGGGATGTTGGTTCCACCTATGCCAGATAATCTGGAGACAAATGCAGAGCTTGGGAGTAGCATGGCTTTTTTCCTGTTATGTAAACAAATCCCTGCATTGTTGTTCATGTGCCCAGAGTCCGTTCTTGATACCTGAAATGATATTGAGGCTAATTTGACTCACCCTGGTAAGCCATTATGCATATTCTTTAAGGAAAATTATGTTTAGGTAGACCTCAGAGGTATGGCATGAGATGTTCCACATCGGAAATACTACCCCCACTGTTCGATGTTAACTTCTGGAACCAGTGGGACACCTGTACACTAGGTTATCCCAGGAGCCAGAATGCAGTGGAGGGGAGATGCAGGAGTTTGCGAAGTCTGTTGGGAAATCCACGGCTATATATGTTAGATGCTCTCCATGGAATTCAATTAGAGCAGAATAGAGTGGAAGACCTTAAAAATAGAATCCTGGCATGTTTGCCTTCATCTCTGAAGAAGAGGCATCTATTGGATAAAGAGGCAATCTTTGACAGATTACCATCCAGGATGGAATAACTTACTGTTCGAGGTTTCCTGGAAATGGTACCACAGGGCTGCTCATTTTAGTGTATTTTGCTCCTAATTAGTGTACTGTATTTGCAATGTGTCAAGGTGGTTTGAGGAATACTTTGTTGTGCATTTCTGCAGTTTGGAGGTGTTCTGGGTACTGCACAAAAGATGTTTTGAACCAAAACATGTTGAACAGTTGTGGGTAAAGCATGCCAGGTGTTGCAATTAAAAATAAAAATACAAAGAATAGTAGTTTCTGATGGAATTTCATGACAAACTATCCTGTCGGGTGACACTGGAATCGACCATATGCTTAAACGTTGATGTCTGTGCAAACAAATGTCTATTTCCATTATACTGCATGTGAAATATGTCAATTACATCAATTGCAATGGATGAACATTTACATCTATGAGTTCTCTATGGCTGATCTCAGACATACATTTTACAGGAAGGGAATGATGAACTTGTTGAATCTACCATTTCGTATTTTCATTTTCAACATTCTGATTTTCCAATATTGCCAAATTCAACTATTTCACTCGACATAATAAACAATTGACCAAAGCATTTTCAGTGATATAATAGTAAACCGGCACAAACATACAGACCCATCAACTATAGCAAATTGTATAACCATACTCCTCGGATATTTGCTTGAGATAAAGTGACTGATTAAATTCATAAATAATGACTCAGAAATACATCTCAGCTTGCTGATGTCAGAACCATGCAGTGCAAAATAGGTTTGTAGGTTCATAGGTGTGTACCAGGCTAATGGCCCTGGAGCCTTTACAAGCCTAGCCCATAGGATTACCCTGGCATTGTGGCACCCGACCTAGATTCCTAGTGTATCTGCCGAGTAGAGCCACTGTAGTGATCCCCTGGGTGAATTTCCTATTTACCATCCACTCATCAAGATTTCTCTTGAAGAAGGCCAGTGAGGTGCTCTGCTTGACATGTATGGGAAGTCTATTCCATAGCATGGGCAGTCTCTGGGTTATGAACCTGTCCCTCCAGCATGTTCTGTTGATTGTGGTAATGAGGTTGAGGTCTCTGGAGCATGTGGTGCGGAGGGATTGGGATTTCTTTAAATGCAGCATCTCTAACAG